>NC_057020.1:516541-623972 GCF_000002595.2 Chlamydomonas reinhardtii
CTCGTGCCGCCTGCAAGCCCACTCCGCCTTCCGCTCTGGTCTAGTCAATAACAAGTCACTCAGTCACATACGGACCCAGCCAGGTTAGCCGCACACGCACACGCACACGCACACGCACACGCACACGCACACGCACACGCACACGCGCACGCGCACGCACACGCAACATGCAAGCCAGAACGTGATCGTCTTGCGCCTCCCTCTCGCTCCTACGCATGCGCTCCTGGCCGCCTACGCTGTGGCCAACACGGCCATTGCAGAAGCCGGCAGGATTGGATCTGCAGACATCAGTCGCCGATGGGCACACGAAACGTCCAGGGTCCTATCATGCAGGCCGTCATGCAGAATGCGGACCCAGCCAGGTTAGCCGCGTTACTAGATTCCATTTGGGAGCACAGGAGCATAAGCACCCCCATTCGGGGACCAAACTAGCTGCATATATAAGTGTTGCAGGCGTTATAAGGGCCCCCCGGCCCGGGCCTAGGTTTCTACAAGGACAGGAATGCACGTCGTGCTCACCACCTTGTAACCACACACAACTATCATAGGGCGGGACAGGCTCTCCAGCAACCAGACACGGTGTCACTGCATCAGACAGTCTGCATCAGTGCACCCCGCTGCCCGCATGACTGGTCCTGCAATTATACAAGTAATACGGTACCGTGCCGTTGAAATCTAGTACAAGCAAGAGCAGAGGGTGATGAGAGAGAAGTTCCCGTTGTGATGGCTGTAATCCCGGCCCACAAATCCCACAAGGCTAGACAGGGCAAGAGTCGCAAAGCATGTCCGCAGATACTTCATCGATAATCGCGCTGGCTGGCTCATAGAGTTTTGCTGATGCGCAGTCCTCACACTCTGGCCGCCCGGCCAGGCGAAAGCACTACACGGACAGCATTCGAGGCCACACCACGCGCACATGTAACACGGTACCGTGCGATGCGGGAGACCCAGGAATGGCGCAGCCTCGGGGACGCTGGGGGACAGTCCGTCTGGTGGTTTTGGGCACCTCAACCCTGGGGGCAGTGTTTGGATTGAGCCTAGGCGGGGAGTGACACCAGGGGACTGGCACCCGGTTGTCTGTGAGTGGGTGCCCGCGCTCACTGGTTCTCGACGGAGCTGACACCTATAGTGAGTCCCTTCTATGCTGTATGAGATTTCCATTTGTCATCAGCTCGAGGTCTCATGGTGTAGTTGGTTATCACATCTGTCTAACATCATCCGAAAGGACATGTTGGGACACAGAAGGTCTCCAGTTCGATCCTGGATGAGACCAATTTTGCTTTTGCAGCTTTGCTCATGCAAACGACGCGCCTGGGTTGCAGTTCTGGGCGCCACACGCACGTTGGGAGGCGGTTTGCAAGCCATTCAATGCACCAAACTGGGCAAGAAAGCCGCTGGAATAGGAGGCACACTGCGCAGGAGGGGCGCACACCTCCGGGGCCGCGAGGGCAGAGCCGTCCAAGTGTCATTGGCATGCAACTTCATCAATCACGCGCGGATACGATGTCAGGATCCTCCCTGGACAGCACATTGCACGCGCAACTGCACGCGGCACGTGAAGCCTCGAAGCCTACAACTGCTCACAGCAGGGGTTTGCGCAGTAGCTGCAGTAGCAGCACAGCGCTCACGCTTACCATTGCGACGTGCAGGCAATGTGGGACGCCTGTGCAGTGCCACAATGCGAACGCTGTCAAGCGTCGGGCTGCTGCGGACAGGCGTGCCCACAGCGGCAAGAGAACCTGCACGCAGCCGCGCCCCCACCCCACGCCCCCACCCCCATTCCCCCGGCCCATACAATGCCTCTCCCCGGGCAGGGCACTGTATCCTTGTACACTTGTTTCTCGGATTAACGTGTTCCCGGTACTTGTTTGAACAGTGAGGCAGACAGGCAGTCACCATACACCACACACACAGTCTCCACAAGGACCGCCGCTCTTTACTGCAGAGCTCACAAGTAAGTCTCGCAGCTGACACTTATTACAGCTATGGGTTTTCCCCTCCGCCAGAGGGCCAGCAAGTCAGATTGGCGAGAGCACTCTCACATTCTGTCAGAGAGGGCGAGCCACCTTTCTTGTCAGGGCATGCGCGACCATACGCTATCTTCATCACCTCCCCTCGTAGTCAAGCCAGCCGATACCTGAGCATCCAGGTCTCAAATGGGTCGCATTTGCGATGCGTCGGCGGACGGTGTGTGGGGCGACTGTCCTGGACTGTCTGTGCCGAAGATGCGAGCACTGTGCATACCGGTAATACGGTAACATGAGTTGATAGAAATCACGCGCACATTGAAGCATGCTTACTGCTAGTTGGTTGTGAACACCATTCAGTATGGTAGATGCTAGGCACATGCCATTATGTGCATAGCAGGGGAGGGTGCATAGGTACCGTATGTACAGTCTTTCCGGGGGAGGCGTGCGTATCGAGCGGAATGACGAGATCAGATGCGCATGCACTCGTCATATGCAGCATTGCGGTACTGGAATCCCATTCAACATTTCACCGGGCCTCTGTGAGATCCACCCGACGCGTCCCAGCGAAACTGCCAGGGAGTTCCAGAGGCCGACACAATTCAATACGGCACCCTCGCCTTCCGCCACATGCCTGCCCGCATTTGCATTTCAACGTCATCGGATTAAACATGCTCCTTACTATGACGACCGGTAACTGCCGCCCTGTCCGCATTTCCGTCGTCCTCGTTCCAGCCCTCATGCGTTGCATTGCCATGCCCGCCAGAGGCGATGGCAGCAGGCCCCGTGCCGCTGCCGCTCTTGCGCCGGCGGCACCGCAGGCAGCAGTGGATGCGGCTCCACTCCCACACGACGATGATGCATGGTATGGCGCTGGTGAGTAGAATGCGCAATATCTGCAGTCAGGCAACCGTCGACCGTTGGTTGACTTCTTGCGCATGGAGGGGGCAACTGGGGGCAAACCTGCCATGCTCGTCCGTATCGTGCCTGTTGCTGCCACTGCCACTGCTGCGCGAAAGCACCACAGTTCCTGCACATGCTCCAGGCCAACACACGCGCGCACCACCCGCGGCCCACGTACACGCACACGCACCAGCCACACCACACTACACGCACGCACGCACGCACGCACGCACCTGCAGCGCGATGACCAGCACCTCGCACACCGCCATGGCGCTGGAGATGCCCTTGGCCCCCGCGTACCACTGCAGCGCCACCAGGCCGGCGCACACCGCTGCCTCCAGCCAGCTGCACACCAGCTGCGAACCACAGCGAGGCATGGCGCAAGCAGGTGGTAGGCAGGGCGGGTCAGCACAGCGCGGCATGCATGGATCCGCAAGAAGAGCCATGCAACCACATAGGTCCAGCTGCACGCCTCGGCTTCCCACGGTATCCCCTCCATGCGTGCAACCAGCGCGACACACATACACACACGCGCCCCCCACGCAGCGCCAGTTCACCCTCAGCACGCATCGTCAACCCAAAAGCCCCATACACGTGCGTCTGCCGCTCACGCCGCAGCGCTCACTCCACCGCTCACGCTTCAGCTCTCATGCGCTCACCTCTGCAGTCATGGTGATGGCATTGCTGAACGGCAGCACAGCGCTCATGTAGATCGCGAACAGCGCCTTCACGCACAAGAGCGCGATGTTGGTCGCCTTGGCGCCGCGGCTGCCGGCCGCCATGTCGGCGCCGGCCTGCACCGCCAGCAGCACAGCCGGCACGATGGCGTTCGCCAGTAGCGCCCCCTGCGTTGCGGATGTTGCATATTTTGTCCTTGACAATGATCGGGTAGTTGATTTTATTGCATCCAAGAGCGCGGATTCATTATTGCAGGTCAGAGAGCGATAGACAGCGGCAACGCGCAGCGAAACATGCTTCTGACAACCCAGTCTACGTGTGCCAGAGCTTGCAGAGCCGTGCATATGACCAGAGCTCCAGGTGCTTACCTGAAAGGTAGCCGCTGCAATTTTGCCGCCGCGAAACTCCTCAAACAGCTGCCCGTACCGCTCGTACACCTCCACACGCCGGATCTGCAGCTCGATCGGCAGCACCGGCTCCTGGCCCGCTGGGCTTCCCAGCTTGGCAGCCCCGACGCTGTCTCTAGTGCTTAAGGCAGCAACACCGGCAGGTGACCCTATCACCACCGTCGGCGCCTTGGCAGCACCGCCCGAAGCCACGCCGTTTGCAGTGGCGGCCGCCGCTGCGGCGGCAGCAGCCCGCTGCATCTCGGCCTTGTCACCCGAGGACGACGGTACACGAATGGCGGGCGGCGGCATGGCGGATGGCACGGACGCCGGCCAAGCCGCCGCGGCGGCCCGAGAGTCTTTCTCGTCAATGGCCGCAGGGAGCGGTGGCGACTGGTAGTGGTGTGTCGATTGCGGCGAGGAGGGGGAGGCGGTCGAGGAGAGGGAGGTGGAGCCGCCTGATGCAGCGTAATGTGTGGAGCCCACCGCCGGGGCTGCAGCAGTAGCGGGTGCGGCAGTAGCAGCTGCAGCAGCCGCATGGGCCGCGGCAGTTGCGGCTGTGGCCGCGGATGCCGCGGTCAGCTTGGTCGTGGCGCCGACGGCATGTACGGCCGCGGTCATGGCAGTCCGGCCAGCCCGCCCCGAGCTGCCGCTTCCGGTTCGCCGCAAGGAGGCGGCTGGCTGCAGCGAAGCGGGCTCTGCTACCACAGCACCTGGAGAAGCAACGGTGGCAGGTGCCGGCACCAAGCCGCTGTCAGAGGCGCGGGCGGATGTGGGCCGGCCCCGTGCCAACCTGTCACTTGCCACAATGGCGTTACCTGCCGCCATGAAGCCACTAGCGGCACCGCCGCCTGCTGCTGTGTCAGTCGCTGACGGCTCCGCGCCAAGACCTGCAGCGGCAGCCGCGACGGCGTCATCAGCCGCGCCGCCGCTGCCTTTCAAGCCACTGTCACGGCGACTGATGCTGTTGGAGTTGCGCTGCGCCGCCGACGGGAGGCGGCCGGGGCCGGCGGCGCCGCTGGCGTTGGGCCGCCCCGATGGCGGCCGTCCGGATGGTGGGCGGCCTGACAGCGGCCGTCCAGACATCTGGCGATCCGAGCTGGCGGCGGCGCCGTCGATGGTGGTGCGGCGCGGTGATTTCCGGCTGAGCGCCGAAGAACCAGCAGCAAGAATGCCGCCGCCTTGAGAGCCGTTACTGGCGTCGGCACCGCTGAGTGACGTGCGCCGCGACGGCGGTGCAGGTGGCGCCTGCTGCTGCTGCTGCTCCTGCGGCTGCTGTTCTTGTTGCTGCTGCGCTAGCTTCTGAGCGCGAGCATGCTCCATAGCTGCAAACTCCTCGGCGAGAGCTTTAGCCGCGGCAACCATGCGTGCCGCCGCTGACTGTGGCGGCGGCTCAGACGCCGCCGCCACACCCGCAGTGCCAGCGGGCACGGGTGCAGCCGGCGGCGGCGGCGCCGGCGCGGGTGGCAGCGGCGCTTCCGGCGGCGCAGGCATGTGCAGCGCCCCGGGGCCGCCGCCCGTCATCTCCACAGCGCCCAGCCGACTGCGGCCGCCGGTGATATGACCTGCGCCGCCGCCGCCGCCGCCACTCTTTCGCGAGATCAGCGTCGCCGCCGCTGCATTGGCCGCCTCGGTCAGCGCCTCGCCCTCGTCATCGCTCAACTGCCGGGGGCTGCCAATGCTGTCATGTGGCAGCGCGGCGCCGCCGTCGGCCATGATCAGGCTCTTGCGCCGCCGCCGCTTCTGTTCCAGCTGGGAGTGGCGCGCCGCGTCGTGCGACGCGCTGGGCGAACCCACCATTGCCCCCGGCAGCCGAGGGCTGCCGTGCCAGCCGCTGCCGCCGCCGCCACTGAGGCGGGTTGGAGATCGGTGGCTGGCGTGGGTGAAGGAGTCGTGCGACTCAAGCGCTGCTGCGAAGGCCGCCATGGAACCTGCCAGGGCCGAGCGGACGGCGTGGGGTCCCGCGTCCGGCCCGTTTGGCTGGGAGGCCGGGTCTGGAAGCGGCACGTCCCGGATCGCGGGATCGGCAGCATCAGCAGCGTTGCCTGCTGTTGCTCCGGACGAATCTTGAGACGCATCTTCAGGAATCAAAGCTGAGGGCAGCCTGGCACTGGAAATCGGCATGCCAGCCGTTGGAGCAGCCGGCACGGCTCCGGAGAGGCTGCTGCCGCCAGCGCGGCTCAGGCGGCGGCTGATGCTTGGCATGGACATCCCGAGCGGCTCGACCCGCGGCGCCACTGGCGCTGCCGTGATCACGGCGGGCAGCAAAGGAGCTGCGTGCGCCGGGACGGGGCTGGCGCCGTTGCTGCTCGTCCGCCCACTCTGTGGCCGGGCCGACAGCGCCGACCGACGCGCACCGTCCACCTCTCCTGCCGCCGCCGCACTTGCTGCTGTCACCGCAGCGGCCGACATGAAGGCACTGGCAGCTGCGGCGCTGGCAACGTCGGTTGCGCCGGCCGTGGCCGTAGGCGTCGGTGAGCCCAACACCGCTGCCGCCGCGTAGTCGGCGCCCGACTGCAGCAGGAGGGAATCCGTCTGCACCACGTGGGGTGCCACCAGCGCGGCCTTGGCCGCGTCGGGCGCAGCCACGCCTAATGGCGTCAGCGGCGGTGTGGCAGTCGCGGCACTGTAGGTCGAGTCTCCAAAAAGGGCGTTGTCACGAAGATCCACAACCGCTGAATGCGAGTGCGGCACGGGAGGTGGAGGCGAGCTGGGAGCTGCTGGCGGCCCCGCAAACCGGGATGCAGATGTGGGACCCACGGCGGCGGCGGCGGCGGCAGTGCCGGCAGTGGCAGAGGTGGCGCTTGATGAGGCCTTGCTGCCGCCACCTACGCCGCCGCGACGGAAGTGGCCCAGCAAGGCCGCCGCAAGGCTGCCGCTCTCGCTGCGGTGGGGCATGCCAGAGCCAGGGCGCGAGCCCGCCGCCGCTGACGCCGCCGCAACCACCACCGTACCCGAAGCGGAGGCCCTTCCGACAATGGCCCCGCCGGCGGCAGCTGCGTCCACAGAAGCCGGCGCGGGCGGCGCCATGCCGTTTGTTGAGCCGCCGCCTGTGCCTGGCGTGAAGCTACCCCAGGCGCCGACGGAGACGGCGCCAGATGCCGACCGCCGCTCGGCAAACGGCGGCGGCCCTGTGCGCACCGCTACGGCGGCGGCTGATGCGCTGCCTGTCATGCTGCTGGCCTCACCGTCGCTGAGCGGCGCATTGCTGGCGCTGACCCGGTTGCTGCGCCGGCTTTGGTTGAAGAAGCTGCTTCCGCCCACCAATGTACCCCTGGCACTGTCGCCGCCGCCGCCGCCGCCTGTGCAGCCGTCCGCAATGCCGCTTACGCTGCTGCTGTGGCTGCTGCCGCCGAGAGCCCCCTCCATGCCGGCAATACGCAGCGCTGAAGGCCGAACCACCACTGCCGACAGACCCTCTACACCCTCTCTGCCTCCATCCACCCCACTCCCCGCCATGCCGTCCCCATCACTCGCCAGAGCCGCCGCTGCTGCCGCCGCGCCAGCGCCAGCGCCCGCCACTGCGACCGTCACCGCTGCCGCAGCCGCGGCGTCCTTGCCAGCTGGCGAGCCGGTGTCAAACATTTCGCGGTCGCGGTCGCGGCGGCTGCTGTTCAGGAAGGTCAGTGTTGAGGCCATACGTGAGAAGCGGGTGGCCAGACGACTGAGGTGTGTGAGCCGGGCATCGGGGTCGGCGGCGGCGAGCGCGGCGGCGGGGTTGAAAGCGCCGGCGGTGAGGTAGTGCTCGGTACGAAGCGGCTCCAGGAGCTTCACCTCCACTCCCTCGGGCCGCTCCCAGAAGCCACGCTGCGGGGGAACAGTGGAGGGGATGGGGATTTGGAGGGAGGGGAGTTGGAGGGAGGATCCAGACAAAGGAAAGGTGGACATTCGACGTGCAAAGGATGCACCGACAAAGGCCGACAGCCGGCCTGGCACGCCCGCCTGCTTCCTGCACCGGGCGGCCCTGGGGGCACGACGCTCACCTCCGCTAGGCGCAGCCACCTCGACACGCGCCCCTCGCGCTCGCCCTGTGGCGGCGGGCGCGGCTTCGGCACGTACTCCAGCCCCAGCCGCGCCGCCCTGCGGTACATCCGCGTCAGCAGCACCACCGCTGCCGCCGTCAGCGCCGCCATCAGCACCAGGATCCCGATGCCGACCGCGATGGGCGCGACGCGATGCGGCGAGGCCGCGAAGCCGACCGCCACAAGCATGCCGGCGGCGTTTGCGAGCGACACAAGGAAGAACACGTAGATGAAGATTTCTAAGTAGGGAAAAACTAGAAAGTCGGGAAGCATAATGCCGAGCTTGCGCTTTCGGAACGACGCCGGCGACGTCGCAGCGGCGATGGAGGCACGTGATTCCAGTGCCTCGGCGACGGGGCCGCCGGCTGCGAGGACACGCGGCGGCTGTGGCGGCCGTCGCCGTACACACCAGCACCAGAAGGCGGCGCAGGCGGCTGAGTTGCGCCGTATGTACTGCACTGTCAGCACCAGGCTGACGTGTAAGAGCAGTACGCCCGTGAAGACCAGGCCCACGTTCAAAGCCTGTGTGGTGGTGGCGGGGTGGAGATGAGATGGGGGTGGCTAAGGTGGGGGGTGGAGGTGAGCAGCACTGTCGTGGTGGGCCCAAAATTAAACGAGCCGAATCGCATGGAAGCTGCAATGCCACCTGCATAGGTGGACACCTTTCCCAACTGGCGCGTCCCCCGCCCCCCGCCCCCTCTCCCCTCCTTTTGGGCTCGGGCAAATAAACCCCCGCCCCGTGCCACCACGTGCCGCCACGTGCCGCCACGTGCCTGTGAGTACGCCTTCTGCTCCGCGTCCGGCAGCCACGTGACGCCCATCTTGAGCAGCGTGTCGTACTCCAGGTTCAGCCTGCCCCAGATAGAGAAACACGTGTGCGTATGTGTTGTGTATGTGTGTGTGTGTGTGTGTGTGTGTGTTAAACACAAAACAAACGGAACAAAGCCGCTGAACACGCGTGCGCAGTTACGGACCAATACCTACGCCGGTTACCGAGCTCCGCGTTGGGCGATGTTGCCCCAGTTGTCACCTTGAGTATACTTACCCGCGTATGTTGCCTGGAACCCCCTACCCGGGCGTTTGGCATTCAGCCTCGTCTCCGAGGTGCACCCGCATGCGCTGCCATGCTCCGCGTCGGCGACGCGCTAACAACGTTTACCGGGCACAACTCCCCCTAAGTCTCGACGACTCCACATCCATTCTCACCTATAAGCGTGGGAATGGAAAGGCATTGGGCGGCAGCACAGAAGTGTCACGGACATGTGAAAATGGCAGCGGTAGAAGAGGGCGGCGTGCAGCAAGCAAGCTATCTAGTATCCGAACACGCATCCCAAAGCCCGCCCACTAACTATGCCCGTGGAAGGGCATGTGTGTGTGTGTAATGCAGTTGTGATTGCAGGAGAAAAGGTGCGGTGCTGCTTGGAGTTGTCGCACTCATGTCAGCAAATAAACGTGCAGCGGACAGCCAACCGGCTTAATACGCGCATGGTACTGTACGTGACACAACGTCGTGCACATCCCACACACAGCGAGGTGCCGCCACCGGACCGGCACCCACCAGCCCAGGGCGCTGTTGGTGTCGGTGTAGGAGCCACTGACTTGGGCGCTCGCGTGTGACGTCAGCGCAAAAAACTGCAGGTGACCCACAAACGCCGTCGCCGCCGCGCCGCCAGCGCCGCCTGTGGCGGCGCCGCCAGGCACACTGGCAGCTATCGCGCCGCCGGCGCCACTGGCAGCCGCCGACGCCACGGCTGACGCCGCCAGCGTCGCCGCCAGGGAGGTCGCAACGGTCACCGCAACCACCGAGGCGGTTACAACGGTCACGGCGGTTGGGTCGGTAGCCACGGGTGCGACCGTGAGGGTGCTTTGCTTGCTGGCGGCAGCTGGAGAGTCGGGGGCGGCGGGTGGTGATGGCGGTGGGGAGGGGGGTGCGGGTATCATGGGCGCTCCCACAGGGAGTGGAGGCGCGGGTGGTAGGGAAGGGGGCACTGGTGAGGGTGCTGGCGAGGGCGGTGTAGGTGTTGCTGGTGGCGAAGGGCCCGGGCTGGGCGGTGCTGGCGGCAGGAGTGGAGGCAGCGGAAGCAGCGGAGGCGAAGGCTCGGGGGAGGGCGGCGCGGGCGGTGCGGGGCTGGGTGGCGCGGGCGACGGCGGCGGGTTGGGCGCGGCTGGTGACAACGCCAACTCGTACGCACTGGAGCCTGTGGAGCGGCGCACACACATGATACAGCAACAGCGGTAAGCACTCGCTGTAAGTGGCTGTAAATGCAAGGAAACGCTCATGATGACCAGCATGCTTTGCGCGTTGTACACACCGCCCAAGTGCCCCACACCACCCAGATCGCCCTCTTATCCCTCACACCACCACGCCTGCATCCGCGAAGCACATGTACAGACACATACAAACGCACGCACACACACGTACACACGTATCGGTAAGTAACTCCGTCGCGTCATTGGGCGGGCTTTCGTTTCGTTTTTTAACACACGTACACACACATACGTACACACGCACGCACCGTACGCCGCTATCTCGCACACCACCAGCGTGGCTCCCGGCGAGCGGCCGCGCACCGCCAGGTAGCGACCGGGCGCGGCCGTGGCTGGCAGCTCGAAAAACGCCCACACGCCGGGCGTGGGCAGCCTCAGGCCCGACAAAACCACTGGGTTGGCTGAGACCACCGAGCCCTGCATACGCAAAGCCAAGCAGCCAGGCAAGCAAGCCGCAGGTAGGTATGCAACAAGGGTTCACACGGGCTGCACAAGCCCAGCTTCAGGTATATACATACAAGCACGCCCGTTCACCAGACAATCAAGTCCGCCTGTCAGCCCGCCCCCGCCCCTCACAACGTGTTTCGTACCAGCTTCAACCCAACTCCCTTCACCCCAAGCACCGGTCGCGACCTCTCATCTCCTCACCGACGGCGAGTCGCCCAGCACCACGTCCACGTCATCCAGCTGGCCGGCCGCGGCGGGGTCGTTGGCTTTGAGCAGCGCCAGCCGCAGCACCTGAGGAGCAAGTGGCGGCGGTGGTGATGGAGGTGATGGATGGACGTGGTGGGGGTAGTGGGGGTGGTGAGGGTGAGATGGCAGAAGCAGCATAGCGTCAAGCAATGACCCAAGGGGAACCGGGTGTGTGTGTTAAGGAGCACAAGGTTATTGTGTGTGTGTGTGTGTGTTAAGGAGCACAAGGTGTGTGCGTGCATGTGTGTGTGTATATGTGCGGGAGGTGGGTGTGGCGGACAACTTGCGTGCGTGCGGGTGGGTGTTCGGCAAAGCCCGCACAGTAGACGGTACGCAATCCCTAATATGCATCACCCACCACGATCACCCACGCATGTACCCACACATACACACGCACCTTCCTGGGGGCACCCAGGTCCACCATGAGCCACGGCAGGTCCGACAGCGGGACCTCCGTACGGGAGCAGCGCTGGACCGAGTCTGACACCGCGGCGCCGTCAACCGCCAACGGCGCCAGCTCGCCGGTGGTTGACACACCAAACGAGTCGAGGTACGCCCCGGCGGTCCGGTACGTGTCGCGCACGGTTGGGTAGAACAGCGGCTTGGGCGTAATCAGTTGGTTGTCATTGGCGGTTATGGTTGCTTTGTCCGCGATCACGTCCACCTGGGCCAGTTCCATGGATCGGGTGGCAGTTGGCTGCCGTACAACCAGTTGGCGGGCGGCGGCGCCGCCGAGGGGGTAGCGGCCGGTGGCGCCGGCTGCCAGGGACAGGCCGGTCAGCACGGTGACGCCCTCGCTGCCGGTGACGAGGGTGGCGTTGCTCAGCACGATGTCAAAGCTCTGCGGCGGCGGCGGAGATGCGATGAATGTGAATTACAGCGGTATCACAACGTGACGGGGTACAGGGGCTGTGGACAGGAGTCAACATCGGGAGATGAGCAGCACAGCAGCAAATCACACGGCATGAGTGACGAAGAGCCCCCTCGGCCGCCCAGCCGCTCACCAGCAGGCCCTGCCCGTCGGCAGCAGTGGGGTGCGCCGTGACCTCCACCCACACCAGCGGCACCGCCGACCCCAGGTCCACCGACCAGTACGGCGCCGCCACCGCCGCCGTTGCGGAGCCGAACGCCACAACGCGGCCGGCCACCGGCGCCGCCGCGACTGAGGCCTGCGGGAAGTGGCAGAGGTACACGCAGCAGCCACGCCGGGACAGCAGTCAGAAAGCGTCAGCTGCCATGGAGGGCGGTGGCGGGGGGAGGGGACCTACAAAGCATTCAGCAACGAGCGTAACAGCAGTATAACTTAACGAGCGTAAAGGCACTTATATCCTTATAAATGATGACACATGCCGATGGTCACTCACCGAGTCGTAGTAGCCGTTGACGGCGTTGTTACTGCCGCCGATGCCCGTGACCACGCCGCCTGACTGGTTGGTGGGCTTGTTCAGGGCCACATTCAGCTGCAGGTTGGGTGTGTGCATGTACGGACAGGAGGGGGCTGGTCAGAGGAAGATGTGCACAGGTACCGGTATGGTGGTTTGAGATCGGCACCGTTTCATTGCCGCCGGCAGCCGTATGGGTCGGTCCTGATGCATAGCGTCCAGCAACAGGCTCGTCACGCCGCATACTTGATCAGGCGAGGCGCCACACGCAGGGCTAGCGTCCGTTGCCCGACATGTGTCGCACCGAACACCCAGCACCCATACCCGCGTCACATGTCATGCCTGGACCCCCACCCAACACTCAGCACCTAAACACCGCCAGCCCCAGCCCCAGCCCCAGACCCAGCCCCAGCCCCACGCACCTGGTTGCCCGGGTCCACCAGAAACGCCTCCAGCCCACTGCCCGGCAGCAGGCCCAAGCCGTCGCTGCGCTGCGCCACCAGGTAGCGACCAAAGGCGCCGCCGCAGCCGAACACGTGCCGCGTCAGCGACAGCGGCAGCGTCACGTCAAAGGCGCAGAAGGCGCCGCCGCCAGCGCCGGTGCTGGAGTTAGACACCGCGATCTGCGGATGAAGCGGGGGGCATCGCGTGTGAGTGGTATGCGTTACGGCAGTGTTAAGACGTAGCGTGGTAGCGGGGAGAGAGGCAGGGCGTGCCTGGCCTGCAGCAGCCGCTTGCAAGTCGCCCTCGCAAGCGCGTAACACAGAGTGCACGCCCTCCGCACGCTCCCACCTGCACATTCGCTATCTCCGCGTACGTAGACACCTTGGGCGTTGTCAGCACCGCCACCTCCACAGACCGCACCAGGGCCAGGTCTAGCAGAAGAAGCGCGGGGCCGAACGTGCTCTGCAGCAGTCGGCGGCGGCCGCTGTAGCCGCTACTGCTACTGCCATCATAGCTGCTCCTGCCGTCGTAGCTGCTGCTACTGCTGCCGAAGGCGGTGATGGCGTTGGCGGCGGCGCCGGCGGCGCTCATGGCGCGACGGCCACCCAGCGGCGGCTGTTGCTGCAGGGCCAGCAGCTCGCGGCGACGAGCAACCACCTGCACGGCCGTGCGCAGGCATATGCGGCGTGTGCATGTTGAATTTGCGTTCATACGGTTGTCCTGGTACAACATTCTGTGTGAACGGCAAGCATCACTGCAGAGTGTGCATCGACGAAAAATCATGTCAACGAGACACTGATTTCTGACTCACATTCAATGTGATGCCCACAGACACCGAGCCGACTTCCTGGGTCGCGCGGCCGCGCACCAGCGCCACCGCCACGCCGGGCCGCGCGCCACTGCCGGGCACTCCCTCCTGCGACGTGTACACCCACACCTGCAGCGCACAGGCGGGCACGTGACTAATCCACTACAACGACATTGCGCGGATGCGATTCGCCGCTCGCTGCAATGGCACGGCCGTGGAATGCACGCGACAGGTGTCCCCACACGCCCGTCAGGACCGCCCAAGAACACTGGCTCCCTGATCTCTGCCACACGGCCCCCGTCCACCTGGTTTGGTTTCCGCAACCCCCGCCCGCCCCATCGCCCTCACCTGGCACAGGGTGATGGGCTGCTCCGGTTGCATGGACATGACCAGGACGTATCGGGCCGTTATGTTGTTGGCAGCTGGCGTCCAGGTGACGATGCCCGTCGTTTGTGAGATTGTCAAGAACGCGGCGCCGGGCAGCACGAGCGCTGTGCTCGTGCTGAGCGGCGACGTCGGGTCCAGCGGGACGTCGGCGTCCAGTGCCATGATTTTTACATTTGTAAACTGGATGCCGCCCAGCATCTGCGAGTACCCAAAGGGGTGATGGGACCGGGGGCGGTAAGCCAGCGCAAGCCGCTTGTTAGGTGCTTGCTAGCAAGGCGGAAGTGGCGCTGAGCTGCATCATTGAGCCGGCATGACAGGCGCACGTGTCTTGCTGACTAACGCAGCCTTACTACACCCCATCCTGCTCAACCGGCAACACTGTCACCATCCCGCCAGCCCAGGCCGCCACAATGACCAACACTTACACTGCCCAGCTGCCCACCTCATCCCACATATTCCAGCTGTCAATCCTTCATGGGATCCATAAGTCAGCCGTACCACCCCCAAGCATCGTCTTACCTGCACCATGGACAACAGGCGCACGCTGCCCAAATCCACGACCCAAAAGGCCCTAGGCACCGCCTGGCCAGCCACGCCCAGGCACAGCGCGCACCGAGTCGACTCCGCGATGCTTTTCAGCGGGTCATAGTTGGGGCCCTGCGATGTTGGGAGTGGGTGTCAGACGGCGCTGCGCTCGGCCGAGGTCTCAGCGGTCGCTTCATGTCGTTGCCCCTCAACACGCGCCGTACACATACTGCAGTGCACTGCTTGCTTGCGTCATTTTCAAGCAGAGCGTCTCCGCATTCCCCACACCGCTTTGTTTATACACACACACACACACACACACGCACACACACATACACACATATACACACGCACGCACGCAAACACACATACACATACACATACACACACACACACACACACACACACACCAGCTTGACACGCGTCTAGAAACGCTGCAACCGCCGCCCGCCACGTCCCCCATGCAGCCTCGACCCCGTTTAGTCGCAGTGCCACCGCTAACTCGCCCTCTTCCAATAGTGTTATTGTACTTAGTGGGCGGGATTTGGGACGCGTGATACCTAGCTTGTCTGCTGCACGCCGCCTCTCTTGTCGCCGTTGCCATTCACATGCCCGTGACACTTCCTCGCTGCCGCCCTATGCCCATGCTTCCACCTTTGCCTATAGGTGAGCTCGACTACGACCAGCGGGCGGGAATCCGGGAATTAGGCGTGCTGGGTACACGTTGTTTAGCGCGCCCAGGGTGCGGAGCATGGACGCATACAGGTGCATCGCGGGGTCAGGCCGAATGGTCGCCCGTGGGGTTCCAGGCTTATCGAGGGTAAGTATGACTACCTGGGTCATGACAGTCACGCGAAGCTCGGTAAAATGGTGGGTATCAGTAAGTAACTCCGTCGCGTCATTGGGCGGGCTTTCGTTTCGTTTTTTTAACACACACACACACACACACACACACACACACGCACGGACCTGCAGCGCTCTGGACCCGGCGGTTTTGTCGAAGCGCGTTGCGATGACGTCCACGGCGGTGCCGGTGGTGACGGCGGCCAGGCGGTTCAGGGAAGACAGGTAGCCCAGGGGCCGCGCGGCGTCTGCACGTACGCGGAGGGCACACCCAAACGCGGGCGAGAGCTAGTCGGTGGTTGCGTGGGTGGCTGGGCTGCTGGCGACTGGGCAGGTCCCGGCAGTTGCAGTCCAGGCCCTTCCACCGGAAATCGAGCCAAAGACCCGGGAATCACTGCCATTCCATTGCGGCACCATCGGCATTGCAGCGCCCCTCCAGCACAAGCAGCACCCGACACGCCCACGCGCACACATGCACCTGAGGCGACGAACACCTCCACCTCGCACACGGGCGGCAGCGCCACTGGGTTGGAGGAGTCGCCCGCCGGCCGCTCCGCCACCAGGTACACGAAACGACCCATGAAGCCACAGCCGTAGCGCCTGGTGAGGCATGAGGCGAAGACGCGGTGCATGGGGTAAGGCAAGCCAAGGCCTAACGTGCAGCGTGCACTACCGCACTGTGAGCGAGGTTCCGCCGGCACCACCCCAGCTGCCTCCAGCTCCGCACCTGATGTGGTTGCCGCCGGTGCCGTACAGGTCGGTGGTGTACTCCACGCCCGTGAAGAACCCCGCGCCCTGTGGATGCAGCACGTGGGATCATACATGGTTGAAACTGTGAGCATGTAGCTTTGACGGTGCTGGTCAGGTAGGTGAGCGCGAATGAACCAACTCTGTAACGGTTGATCCGCCGCCCGCCACACGCCGCGCCACACGCTCGCTGCCACGGCAGCTGCTGCGCACCTGCACGCAGGCCGGCTGCAGACCCAGGAAGGTCTTGACGCCGTCCACGCTCGAGTTGCTCAGCCGCAAGGTGACGTCGGCGCGCACGGTGCTGTAGTAGCTGAAGTCCAGCGTGTACAGCCGGTCGTGGTCGTACATGTAATGCACCTGCAGTGTGTATGGCAGTCGCGTACCGTACAGCCGGTGCGTGAAGCAGGCTTCATTTCAGCAGGGAATGCACCTAACGCAGCGCCATGCACGCGCACAGTGGCACACGCGCACGGCATCCATGCATACTCGAACGTGCCGTAGAGACACACAGATCAGATGCCCCATGCTGGCCTTCCCATCGGTATCGAGTGCTGAGTACCCGACACACCGGCATCACCCATCCATTCACTCACCTTGACGTAGCGCACCATGAGCACTGCCCCGAGGTCCACACCAACCCAGGCGCTGGTGTTGTAGGCGGCTTCCGACGTGATGTTGACGCACATGGAGGCGAGCGGCAGGGACACCGGGTCGGAGCCGGTCGCCGCCGCCGCCGCGCGTACGTCCTTGGGCGTAACTCCGTCCACCAGGAGTCCTGTGGGGTTGCGGGGCAAGGCGTACACAGTTGCGTATCGGTAACGAGGAAAAAACCGAGCAGACGTTGGAAAGGCTTCAGCAGCCGGCATGGCGCTTTTCACTAACAGGCCGCACGGCGCATGGAATACCCAGGTGTTGCATACCCTAGTGGTCAACCGTTGCCGCGCGTTGCCTTGCGTGCTCACCCGGCATGGCCTTCGCTGTCGTGTTTGACTGCCCCACAAGCAACGAGTCTACCAGGGCGTTCGGTGTGGTGGCTGTCGGCTTGTTCACAGACATGAGGAAGGACTCGCTGCCCCAGCTGCCCGCGAGCGTGAGGCCGCTGCCCGGTAGGGAGGCGTAGACGTCCAGCTCGCACACGCGGAGGTAGCGCGGCGCGTTGAAGTCTGCGATTGTGGTCGGCATGTGCGACTTCAAGACGAGGTCTCTTCACCGTGCGTTGGCCAGCAGTAGGGTCACAGGTGCTCGCGCATGCGAGGCAACAGCAGGTGCGCACCAACTGCAAGCCTCCACTGTGCGCTCACAGCGCACATCCCCCTCACCGCCTTACCTTCCGGAAGCGCCAGCGACACAAACCGCCCCACCATACCGCTGCAGTTGTACACGCCCGTCTCGCCAGGGGCCAGGCTCAGGCCCCTGGCGCAAAACTGCCACGGCTGCGTTGACGCCGCCACAGACTGCGGGCGTGCCGCAAAGGCAAAGGGCAGCAGGCAGGCAGGCAGGCAGGCAGGCAGGCAGGCAGGCAGGCAGGCAGGCAGGCAGGCAGGCAGGCAGGCAGGCAGGCAGGCAGGCAGGCAGGCAGGCAGGCAGGCAGGCAGGCAGGCAGGCAGTGCGGAGCTGACACGTGATGGCGTGATGCGGATCGGCAGGATGTGGGGCCGCATCCGCTTATAGTGTATGCATTTCGGCCGCTACATGTTTGGTGTTGCAATTGCTCCGATCGGCTGAACAACAATGTCCATGCGCCACCGGCCCGCCGCCCCATGTCAACTCCAGGAGTCTAAGCTCGCCTGTACACGGTGTTAAACCAGGCCATGCTCGCGTCGGACCCACCTCGGGCGAGACGCAGGGGTTCTCCGTGGTCACTGCGATGGTGAAGCCCGACAGCTCGTGGCTGTGCGCCGCACTGACCGACTTGGTCACTTCCACACGCCTGCGTGACGCACACGCAGATGTGTAACCACTCGTCCATGCCGTACCGTACCTCATGTGCGGACAAATGCAACAGAGCAAAATTACCCACATGCACACGTACTATGCTCTCAATGATAAACAGACACAACCCACTTGGCCATCCACTCACTCGACCACCATGATGCCGCCCAAGTCGACCATGATGTAGGGTGACGCCGCCAGGTCAGACAGTGCACACATGGACATGATGCTGTTGCGGTTGTTGTTGTACAGCCCGTCAACCGCCAGCGACGGTTGTGCCTCGGCAGGATACTACAGGATGAGCAGAGGCGGTACAGCATGGCGTTGAGTTTGGGGTAGGTAGGAAAGAAAGCGACCCAGCAGCTCGCAGACTTACCACCACGCCGCCCTTGCTCTCAGTGGCACACACGGGCTTGCTTCGAGACACCAGCTGCCATGTGTCTGTGTGTGGTCAAGTGCAAGCAACAAGACCAAAGCACCGATGTCACGTAAGTTTTGATATATTACATGAATGCATTCCACCGATGCGCCATGCGCTGCGGTGTGTCCAATGCTTCCCTCTGCGCCTGCATGCTCATCCCGGACGCGCATCCCGCAGCCACCAACTCACAGGGCCACTAGGGTTACTGAGCAGTGAGAATACTGCACTCCGCATACGCACCCGGGATAACGCCCATGACGTCCACGCCGCACAGCATCACGGAGGACATGGCGAACGGCACCGCGACGTCATCCAGCAGCGATATGCTCACATAGCGACCCACCTGCTCGCCGCGTGATCGGGCAGAACGTGCGTAGATAGGGTGCAGACATCAACGTCAAGGGAACGAATCAGCACCGGCAGCAAAGCCCTCAAGTTGGCTGCGAGCTCACGGCACGCGACGCGGCCGGCACTGGTTGCACGATAAGCCATGCCTCGTACGCGGTGCCTAGCATGGCGCCCAGGCTTACCAGACTACCCGCGCTGCCGCACGACACAACCAGGGCGCCAGGGTCGTCGTAGGCAGTGGGACTGCGCCCCACGGCCAGGTAGTGGTCGGAGGAGCCGCCAGTGCTGCTGGCCGCTGGCGAGCAAAGCTCCGGGTTGGCAGCGACGTTGGAGCTCTGGCCAAAGGCGCTCTGCAGTGAGCTCTGCACGGGCGTGTCGCCGACCCGCACCTGTGGTGTCGCGGCATGTGAACAAGGGTACGACTCAGCCTTGACCACAAGAATGGAACAGCTTGCAGGGAGTTTTGCGCGCCCGGCGAGACCCCCAGCCGCAGGCCTCCGCAGCCGGGCCTTGTTGTTGTTGTGGCTTGATAAGAAGTGCTGTCCGCCGGGCGGCCGGACCTCCATGCGCACCTACCTGGATCCGTACGGGGTCCACCGAGGTGGTGTTGATCAAGGCCTCATCGGACATCCGTGCGATGAGCGTCTGGATCCGAACTGAGTACACACGCCGCGCCGTGCCTAGATCCAGAACCAGCCAGCTGGAAGTCGGGTCCGCGTACCCATCCACATCCACCGTCGGCCGCGGCACAATGTGGCAGGTATACTGAGAGCGGCCGGCCGTCGTGGACAGGGGTTCCGCCAGATCCGCCGCGGCCGTGGCGCCGCTAGATGTGTAGCTGTAGCGGCCGCGCGCGAGCGGCCACGGCTGGGAGGCGTTGGAGGTGGCGGGGTCGATCGCAGGGGCTGTCGCCTGCCAGTCGCCCGGCGCAGACGGGGCGGACGGCGGCGGGCTGGCGTATGCCAGGTTGGATGGCAGCGCACCAGAAGCCGCCTGTTGGGTGTGGAATGCGGAGCGCGCATGTCAGCACGTTTCAACACGGATGCGGGATGGAGGCCACGGCACGTGATCGTACGTCGACCTGCAGGCCTGCAGTTCGTACACAACCCCTGCCGAGCCACTATCCATCCATCAGCCCCCGGCTGGGCATCCCAATGATCCCATTCCTGGTTGCTGCACAACGCATGGCCGCAGACCCATGACCCTTTCTACCTCCAGCACCCTCCCCTAAGCAACAGCCGCACCTTCATGACGATCGCGCGCAGCAGCTGCCCCCAAGTCGCCGTCCACGGCGCCGTGTCAAGATCCACACCCACATAGTACACGCGGCCTCCCCGGTCGCCGCGTGGAAAGCTGAGCACGGCCGCCTCCCAGGGCGGGGGCATCGGGATGAAGTTGCTGTCCTGCCCGTACATGACAGTGCCGTTCACGGAGCTCAGGTCGCCGCAATCCACCAGGTAGGCGGACGCCTGCAAGCACGCATGTGTTGGCGCGCCGAAGGGGTGGGGCCGTGAGGCCGTGAACAGTCGCGCATGCCGTACATGGCACTAACACAGGGGGCTACCCCACGATACCTGGAGGACCTGTCCCAGGAGGCCCCAGGACGCCACTCAACCCTAAGGACGACCTTGCGGCTTTGCTTAATATCCAAATCCTTTCGTACCCGAGTACCGTGCCGAGTACCGTATCACGCACCTGGGCGCCTCCAGCCGCAAGGTAGTCGGGGAAAGCGGCGGGGCTGCTCCAGGTCGCATCCGTGGCGGGCGCAAAGCCAGGCAACTGACGCATGGCATCGCTGGCGGCATTGGGCACGTCCACGCCCACCGAGGAGTTGCACACCAGCACGGTGCTGTAACCGGGGTCGCCGCGGCTAGAGCTTTTCGTGGCGAGTGAGCTCAGAAACACGCCTGCATTTGGGTCGGTGATGACTTGGTTTGGGACGGCGGGTACTCTAGAGTGTGAAACCAGTATGACTTGCGTTGCCACCCTGTCACCGCGCGGCATGCCGCATGCCGGCGGCTCCCGTACCCCAACTCCCAAGCGTTTGCCATTGGAGCCCGTCGCCAACTTACTGGTGACATTGAGCATCTGCGTCCCCGGCCCAATGATAACCGCGCCTCCATCGTAGATGAAATCGATCAGGCTGTAGTAGTCGTCGGTCAGGGGGTCCGCATTGAAAAGCGCCAATTTTGGGATCACGATTGCGTCGTAGAACTGCGGTAGGAGTGGTTACCAGGGCGGGCACAAGTTCATGACGTTGCGCTCAGCACACAAGCGCGTCAGCGCGCTGAAGGACGCGGCCACTCCAGGCCAACCCACTCTATCGCCACGAAACGCCAGCCCTATTGCTGCAAATGCTCGAAGACACACCTCGCGCGAGAACTGCGCGGGCGTGTTGGTGGGCGCCACGTCGTATGTAACCCGTACGTCCGGCAGCGATTCAAGCGTCTGGCTTGTGCCATACACCGAGAAGGTGAATGAGTCCGCATACATGAGCACCCGGGCTTGAAGCCCAGCCTCTTGCGGTCCTGTGGCAGCGCGCAGGAAGCCAACGGACCCCAGGGCAACGCACACCTTCATGCGGGAAGGACCCGACCCCAGCCCCAGTGTCATCCACCCATTTTTTAGATTACATCATGCTTATCCCCGTGCGCATCCTGCCGCTGAAAGATTCAGGCCGGTGAGAGTCTGTCGAAGGGTCGCGGTGGTACGTGGCAAGTCCGTTGGTCCCGTTGCGGTTGCAACAGCGAGCGTACCTTGCAGACCGCGCCGCTGCGTGTATGCACGCTCCTCCTTGTTACATTCATCCGCCTGGATGGATGGATGCCAGGACACGCGTGTTACGCGGCCGGCCCAAATTGCTCGCCGCGAGCAGTTTGCGTGAGGCCGCGAGAAGGTCGCCGTTGACTAACTTCAATTTCATATTGTAGACCCCTTTCAAGTCTGAGGCTACTCATGCCAACTATCGAAGGTGAGGAGCGAAGTTAACATCTTGACCTTGAGCCTTACCCTGAGAGCAGCTGCTTACCTGGCTTAAGGCGAATGCCACAATGAAGAGCCAAGCAATGGTGCACGTGAGCTGCCCCATATCACTTCCTTTCAAGCCGCGCGCCAGCCTCACTCCCGCAAACCATGTCTTCTAGCAATTCTAGCAAGCAATTATACTTGTCGCCATTGCGATAACAAGCACGCTATCATCAAATAGGAGCTCCTCAGGAAAACATCCTGCGAACTTCCAGACCAGGTAGCGTCAAGCGTGGAAAGCAACTGGCACATCCTCCTAATTTATATCTGCGAGTTACAGTGCGCAGGGCCTTCGGCTGTGACCTGCGGTTAAATCTTCTTCCTGTGACCGATTTCGCCGTCGGGAGTCGGGCAGCCGGGGGGGCGGCCCGGGACCAGGCGGAGGGACCAGGCCCATACAACAACTACCGTACGCGCCAGGCCCCGCAACCGCTACTGCTGATTTTGTAGATATGCATTGCTCATAGCCTCATAGACCAGGACGCCAGGCACCATCAGAAAGCGGGAGTGGCTACACGCAAACGCACCCCCATGCAGGCACCCATCTGCCCCTGCCGCTGCGCTCAGGCAGAGCATCCCCATTAAGGGACCCGGTATGGTAGCGCGGTACTGGAAGCGGGGCAGGGTAACCGGTTGCGCGTGGGCGATTTATTTCCATGTTTCATTGGCACCTGGATCGGGCGTAACTTGTTTCTCGGAGCTGTTTCGGCCACGGGACTACACCAGCCTGCACCTTTCCACGCACCCATGAAGGGACCCCTGCGCTCGCCCCTGCCAACAGGGGCCCCCTATGGAGCATATGTGGCTTTGACTGAAAGTATCTGTTCCATTGATCTTTTAGACTTTTTGCTCATCGTCAAAACCATCCCTGGGCTGGATGTGCGGGCCACCTGGCGATCCGGCGGCGGCCTCCCAGAAGCTTGCTCCAACGCTACTGCCTAGCTATGTTCGCTAGTTGTGACGTGGCTCAATGTCGGCATGTTTGAGAGATTGGCGTGCGTGACCCCGAAAACACTTGACCACCGGATGACCAAACCTCCATATAAATGACGTGCTTGGAAAATGCAACACGCACAAGCGAACATGACGTTGTAGAGCCAAGGCCAGTAAGCTAGCACAAGCAAAAAGAAAAGCGTAAGCATGAGCAGCGCCGCCATGTAAATGGTCATGCTCCCTCTGGTAGGGTGCCCGCTGCCAATGGCAAGCCTTAGCCCGGCAATGCCTGCCGTTTGTAACGGACACCCTAACAGGTTTCCATGCATATCTCATCCCTTGCCAAACCGCTGGCCCGGCATAAGGGTTGCCCGGCACTCTACTGATCCCGCCCTGATGTATGACCCCAAGCAGTTGCCCTGTCGCATCCGTAACCCCAAGCAGTTAGACTACAAACTAAGTTGCAGTAGACATGACGGCATGTAGAAAATGTAGGGAGATGGGTACGACATTTTTGTGGTCCGCGGCGGGGTCGCGGAGTCCGGTGCCGTGCCGTGCCAGTCTGAGATGGGGCCGGAGCGGCGGACTTGTTCGGGCTGAAAGCGGGACGTACTAGACATTTCATGAACTAAGAGATTTTAGCGTGAGTCATTCCTGTGCTCAATACTGAACGTTTGCGGAAACTGGAAAGACAGTCAAGACCAAAGATTTTTTGACGGTGCGCAGCTCTGGTGATTTCGAGTTAGGACTCGTGACACATACTGCTGGCGGATAAGGCTTGACTGCCGTGCTTAGCCTGGGGAGGCGGTGCTGATGATGGACGCACAGCACCTAAAGCACTTAAAGCCCGAGTTGGTAGGTAATAATCATAAGCCCAGGACTGAAAGTGCATCTGACTACATCGGGGGCTGAGGAGCGGGCTGCAAAGACTGCGCGCTATCAGGCGCCGTCCGACGGCTTTTTCGTTCATTTGTCGCCCTACGCAGGCCGCGGTGCTCAACTGCATTGCGTCTGTGGTTTCAGAGATATCGGTGAGCTAGCGCTGTTACCACGTCCCTTGCGGACGTGGGGGGATGTCGCGTGTAGGGCTTTGGGAAACTGACTTCGCCTCAAGAAGCGGCCGATCGGTGCCCTATGTCTCCCTCCGTGCCTTTATGACCATAGCTCCTACTATGACACCAGAAAGTAAAGGGACTAGTTGACATTTGGCTCTGTCCACCGCTGACATCGTCGTCTTCGATGTGCGTCGGCTATCGCGCTACAGTACATTCATTCCAGAGCAACTTATTGTCGCGCGGGGCCGGTGCAGGGCAACTGTCCACGTTCTCGTTTGTGACCACCCCTGCGCCCACCACCCACCTGCTTGGGATGTCGGGTGCCTGTGTGGGTAGTGTGTTGACTTCCTACACGCTGCGGCTACTGCCACAGCCAATCATCAACAGGATGCGGCTGCACCTGAAATGAGAGCATGGTCCCCTACTGAACCCCTCTCTGCGCAGACGGTGCTTCGGTCTGCTGGATCCGGGTACAGCGGCACGTCGAATGCCTTCGGCGACAACCAGCTGGACGTAAGCAAGCAAAGAACACCAATGGCCAGTTAGTGGCACAGGCACATCACACAGGGCTCGGTTCTGGGTGCGGCAGCGCACCCCTGCCTGACGCCCTGACGCAGGCCCGGTACTCAACTTCACGTTCGCACTTTGCAGGTCGATGTCCAAGTGGACCGGCTCATCTTTGAGCGCTTGGCCAGCTGCTCAGCGGTGCAGGGCGCGGGCAGCGAAGAGCAGCCCGAAATAAAGGCGTTGCCCGGCCAGGGCTACACGGTGGTGTTTGACCCGCTGGACGGCAGCAGCATTATGGGCGCCAACTTCGCGGTAGGCACCATCTTTGGCGTTTGGCCAGGTGGCACGCCGGTCGGCCGGCAAGGGCGAGACCAGGCTGCAGCGGCGTATGCGGTGTACGGCCCGCAGACGATACTCGTGTGGGCGCGGCCGCGGGCCGAGGCAGCAGCGCAAGCGTCGGGGGCGGAGGCAGCGGCGGGGACAGAGGCGCACGCTGCAGGTGGGTGCAGCGGTGGCATGCCAGCGAGGGGGTTAAATGCGTACATGCCGGGCGCCTTGGATGGTGTGATATCCCGGCTGTGCGCTTTCCATGAGTGCCACACGGCGCCAAGGCCAGATGGTGCTGCGTATCACCGTGGACGCACAGCGCAAATGCTCATGCTGTGGCCTTTGCATTATGCTGTGCTGGTCCCCTTGCAGCCAACGGCGGCAGCGACGCCGCGGCCGAGGCGCCGGCCGCCTCTACCAGTGGCAACGGCGGCAGCAGTGGTGGCGCCACCGGCAGCCTGTGCTGCAGTGCAGCGCGGCTGGCGGATAGCCACGAGGTTCAGGAGTTCTTGCTCCAGGCGGACGGCAGCTGGCGCCTGCTGCGCAGCGGGGTGCACATCCAGCCCGTCAGCCGCACCTACGCGCCCGCCAACATGCGCGCGGCGGCTCAGAACGCCGAGTATGCGGCGCTCCTGCAGAAGTGGATCGAAGAGGCGTTCACGCTGCGGTGCGTGCATGCGCGCGTGGGCTGGGAGGGAGGGTTCAAGCAAGCTAACCCCAGTCTTTGGGAGCCTAACAGGGCACGCGGGCCGGCGCTAGTAGACAAGGGGCGGTGCTCCGGGGTGGCTAGTATGCAGCACGCGTACAGGGAGTGAGCGGGCGCCGCGCACAAGTCTGACACACGTGGAAGTCCTGGCCGGTGCACGAGCGCCTTCTCGTCGTTGTTGCGGGCAGGTACACGGGCGGCATGGTGCCGGACGTGCACCACACGATAGCCAAGGGCAGCGGCGTCTTCTGCAACCCCTGCTCGGAGAAGGCGCCGGCCAAGCTGCGGTTGCTCTTCGAGTGTGCACCGCTCGCTTTTGTGATCGAGGTGGGTGCGTGTCTACCCCGACACACAAGGCTGCGGACTGCTGTTGCAGGGTGGTTGTGCACACCGCCTGGCCTCCGCCTCTGCCTCCGCCATCATATTCCAAAATACTGACTGCCGCCGCCGCTGACCGCCGCCACCAACATGCAGGCCGCCGGCGGCAGCAGCACCACGGGTCAGTGCAGTGTGCTGGACGTCGTAGTGCGCACGCCCAACGACCGCTCCAAGATCTGCCTGGGATCCAGCCAACTGGTAGAGGAGTCGCTGCCCGCCATGCAGGCGGCATGAGGCGTGAGGCGCGGGGAAACGTGTAGGCGGCTGGGCGAGAGCGAGGTGCAGGAGTGACATCTGGCTGCAGTGGGAGCGGTCGCATAAGCTGGCTGGAGTGGGAGCGGTGGCATACCGTACTACGGCGATCTGGCTTGGGATGTCAAGCGACTTTGGTTCAGACTAAACACCTTGCAAGTTGCTGAAAGAGTTGGGGCCTTTACAAGTGGCCGGGCTGGCTTCGCTGCGTTTTGGGGCTGATGACGGGCGCCTGGCTGTGAAGGTTTGAGCCAAGCCAGGCGCGTGTCCGGCTGTGTTTTGATGCGTGATGGTGCACGATTGTTGGTGTCGATGGAATTGTTTTGTCGTCAGTTTTGTGCGGGCCACGCGTGCCTTTGGGACCTCGGTTTGAGCGCTGCCCGCGGAGACGGCTCGGCGGTCGAAAGGCAACTAGCGGAAGGGCGGCGTTGATGTTCGCGGCGTGCTCTTTCGTATTGTGGCGTTATGGTGTCCTGACGTGCTGGGGGTTTCGTGAGATTGATGTACATGCGTGAATTGGCACTTGAACGTATGAAGGACACTTCTTACTGGGCGTGGCCGTGCATGGTCACCATGCGCTTATGCTCGTCGACTGGTAGTCCCAGGCAGTTAAGCTTGCTAAGGACCTTGAAAGAGAGCGCTTGCGGCCGAGGTGTGGCTGCAGACAGACTGGTTTGCCTGGAATTGGGAAAGCAGTGCATGGACACGGGGTGCATCCAGGGAGTACCCGGAGGCGACCGTGTAAAACACAATGCTTCCCGTCCCCCTCTCCAAAGAGCCACAGCTTTGCCTACACCACCCATTATCATAATTTCGCTTATCAGGGACGCTGACGATGTTTCCTGTTAGTTTGCAATTATGACACTGATGTCCTGGCTCGCTCATGCCCTTATCTCACTCATAGAGCAATTTGCCGCTTTGGCATTTTTCCTGTTTGGCCGAAATCAGCATCGGGCATCAGAGCAGCCATACAAAGGCACCCGGCCACCGCAGCCGCGCGCAATCGCACTCGTGTGGGCCGAGGCGGCAGTGGACGAGGGAGCTGCCAAGCAAATATCAGACATCCTAAAATGGTTTGTTATGCAAGGTTGCTGTTGTCATGCTGAGGTGCCAGAACTGTTTCCGTTGCTGAATTGCAGGTGCGCACAGGAGGAGTTGAGGGATTTCATAGTGTATGATCCGTCTGGTGAGTCTAGGACGATGGGATTGCCTCGCGAGTGCACAGGATGTGGGCTCTACCACAAAGCTTTGACCTGCGGGCGTGCCTGTACCTCTGTATTCCCCTCGCGACGGCCTAGGCGGGCTCAAGGCTCATGCGGAGGAGCTCCGACGCGCTTTACAGTGCAGCGTTGAGGTAAGATAATCACACTTGAGTGCCTGAGAGGTCTTCTTAGTGTGGGCAACTACTAGACGCGTCCTGACATTGTACTGGTCCGTGTCACTGCAGGTGGGCTGGAGCCGGGACCCTGCCGCAGTTAATCTGCTCTGCGGCGCATGCGGGTAAGCATCTAACCACACCGCGCTCGCCCTGGCGTGCATCGGACCGAGCCTCAACTTGCTTAACACTTGCCTGCAACCTTTGCCTGATCACCGGCTGACAGGGAACAGGCGGAGGGTAGAGGAACAGCACAGCTGAAGGAGGTTCCAACGACCGCGCGGCTCGGCAGCGGCAAAACACAGGGTCTGCTCGCGGAAGCGCTCGGGGCTGCTGGCGCTTCTGATGTGGGTCAGCAGCTGCTGCCTGGGGCCGATCCAAGTGGCGGGGGCCGTGCTAGGCAGGCAGAGCGGGGAGTGAACGCAGCCGTCAGCATGGAAGACCTAACTGTTCCAAGCTTCGGGCCCGCTGCGCCGTTGAGGTGTAGCGAGGGGCTGTGCACCTGCGGCGGTCTGCGGGGGCCTCGTGCGCCGCGGTCTGTGGCTGTCATTGATCGCGATGCTACAGTAAGGGAGGCTGGGGCGCCCAGCAACAGCTGCAGCCAGTCGGTTCAGGCCGTCCGGCAGAGCCGGCCGGTGGGCGCCAGCGCCAGTGGGCGAATGGTCGACTCACCAGACGCGGGAGCCGCCCGCCCCCTTCTGGCGGTGTCCGCTGCAGGCGATGACGCAGTACTGGCGGCGGCAGCTGATGCTGTGACGGTGGGGAGTTCACCAGCAGCGTTTGGCCCTTCAGCGGGCGCGCAACAGGAGCGGCATGCATCCAGGAGCCACCTGGGCCATCAGGGTCAGGCATCACATATTGCAGATGGCTGCGGTGGGGCGAACGGCTTGCGGAGATCGGATGCGCTTGAGCCGAGCGTTGGTAATATGACCCAAGTGCGGGTGCGGGTGCTTTCGGCGGCGGATGCCTACTCTCCAGTGCTGGAGGCGGCCCGGAGTGGCGGTCGGTGCGCTGGATGCGGCGAGGTGCTGCCACTGCAGGTGCGTGCGTTGATACATTGCTAGGGTGTCTGGCCAAACACGTGCGTGGCTTTGCCATCTGCGGCTCGGCTACCTTGGCCTAAAGGTCATCGGTTACCGGCTTACACCTGCGGCATGTATCATGCCTTCCTGTTGATGCGACAGGGAGGCCCCTACCGCGAGGGTCTGGCGCGGATGCGTGGACAGCTGCAGCAGCTGGCGGGCAACGAGGTACTGGTACAGCCGGAGCTGGTGCTGGTGAGTGCATGCAGCATGCACAGCGGTGTGATGGAAGGGATGAAGGAATATCAATGGGTTGGGCAGTGGATGGCCTGGCACGAGCACCACTTGTGGGTGTCTGGCATATGGGTCGGAAAAGAAGCGCTGTACCTGTGGAAATCCAGTTCCATGGCTCCGTAGGGGCATGGGCCGTTGACAATACTGACTGCTCCGAACCGCTTGTGACGAAACAGGTGGTAGGCCCAGCCCTGACGCTTGCGGGCTATCCGCCCTTCCAGGTGCGTTTCCGACCTGTCGCCTCACGTGCTCGTTGCTGCGCCGTTGGCACCAGCGTAGACTTGCATCAAGTCAGTGGTTTGGGGCCGTAATGAGCTGACGCTGTATCCGGCCATACAAGACCACCTTCACCGCGCGAAAATCAATGCTTCACCCTTCCTTCATGCTGTTCAACCCCGCGCAGGTGGCAACCTCCGAGATTTTGCACATCGGGCCCGCGGCGCAGCTTTGCCGGAGCAAGGTCGATGGCGCGCTTGCCAAGTACCTGCGCACTGAGCAGCGCTTTGGGAGCTAGGTTGGGGTGGAGCGCACTAGCAGGAGTCTGATGAGGTGCTATGGAAGGACACCTTCAGGAGCTGCGGCTGGTGTTTCGGGCATTCCCTGTGGCGTGCCATAACTTCATGCCGTGACGCGACGCCGCCCGCCAGCGTGTGGAATGGGCACATGTTACGACATGTTTCACTTGAACCTCGCTTAGTTGCGCGTCGTTTCAGCTGCCATTTATACTACCAGTGCGAGTCGCCGTCAGGCACACGAAACGTTCATTGTCCTATCATAGGGCGCGACAGCACTATGATGGCGATTGACAACTTGTGCGGGGCTCGCCGGTGGTAAAGTAGTGCAAGGTGTCCCCCCGTGCGGGTGTATGCAAGCAACATCAAATGCATGACATTGCACACATATGGGCGGGCGTTAAACTTCAGATCCGAGGTACTTATTGGCGTGCCGGCTGCGCGGCTTACGAGGCTGCGGGGTCCATTCTTGTCCCAGGACGGACTTGTTGGTATTTAGTAAAGCATTCTTTGGTCGTCGTCAGTCTTGAGCATTGAGCCTGTCCGCCGGGCGTTGTCAAGGCCCAGCAAGGCCCAGCAAGGCCCTAGAATGCCCATTGGCAGTCTTGGCACAGACTTGCTGGCCTGGCCGGCTCACCGGACACGTCCTGCCCTGATGATGAGTACCCTTGCATTAACTTGGTGCTCCAGATCTCGGCGTGTCCACCACCTGGAGACTCGAAAGTTGAGGGGAGTCCCTGGGTGCCACAGGCATGAAACCTGTGGAAACACGTGGAAACCTTCGCGCCAATTGGCAGGGCGGTTAGGACTAGGAGCCTCAGCCTCACCACTCGCCACCGAGGCTGTTCTTGTAGTAAATAACAAAAGTTGACAGGGCTGCATCGCTCTAATTACCAGACGCTAGTTGCGCCTGCAAGGCCGACTTGCAGCTACGGTAGCGAAGCGCTTCGGTGGCAGCCTCCCCCGTATCAAATTGCAAATTCGAGTAATTTATAGCAGCGATTAACTGCAGAAAGCCTTAGAGGCAAGCGCGCGGCAGAATGGCACGCTTTCGACACTTGAGACCGCTCGCATAGCCACCGGCAAGTCTACCAAATATGGCACGACTATAGAAAGTTGCCTCATCATTGTGGACGGCTTAGCCCACAAGGAGCTCCTCGGAGAGAAACAGGTGAATGTGCGGCAGAGTTCAGCTGCTAGTGAAACTAACAACACGTGTTAGCTTGGTATATCCTATCTGACGCTCTCAGAGATTTGGACGTCAAAGCTGACATTTCACCGTCCCGGTCACGTCACACCAGAGCTGTGTTTCCAACTGTGAACTAGCAACACACTGACAGTGTCACGTTCGATATCAGCTTGAGTCAATCGATCGAGTGTTCAGGGCTGGTCCGCGGGCGTCTGGGAAGCTGCCCCGTTTCGCTCCGTGACTGGGCCTTGTCAAGCTTGCCAACCTCCTCACCAAAGCGCCCTGTCGCGCCTTCCACCTGAATCCTGCAGTTAGCATGCATGGGAAGCTGACAGACGGGACCTCACGGTGCTGAGGGGCCAAGAGGAGAGGATGGAGCCCTCCGACACCGCACGCCACGTCCGGGGGTTGAGCGCCGCGCCCAGCCGGCCGCCTGGGGCAGCAGCGGCCCGAGGCCCGCCGGCCGCGGCCCCATCCCCCACCGACCACAGCGGCGGCGCCTTTGGGGCGGAGCGGCGCTCTCCGCCGCTCCTACCCTCTCCTGCGGCCTCGTCGCTTGAGCGGGGGGAGCGGCGCTCACCGCACTGGCCCCACTCGCTGCTGCCCTCGCCCGCCGCTTCCGCACCGTACGTGCACGCAGACAGCAGCGGTCTCGCAACCAGCGCGCCCGTGGCCGCGCCACCGGGCGCGCCTCTAGCCGTACCGCAGCTGTCGCAGCCGCAGGGCCGTCGCAGCTCGACGGGCGTTGCTAGCCTGCAACAGCACTACGGACCATCCTATTCGCAAGCGGGGATGGGGCAGCCGCCGCAGCCGCCGCAGCCCGGCGCGCGCACGTCGCCCGCGCAATCCCAGTACGGCGGCGCTGCGGGCCTTCAGGCGGCAGGCCATGTGGGTCATGTGGGTCAGCCGGGAGGCCCCGTGCCGGCGGGCCAAGCGGCGGCGATACCGCACATCGGCCACATGCTTGCGCGCAAGGGCTCCGGCAGGTCCCTTCGCGGCACCGTCAGCCTGGGACCTGCAGGCTTCCCGCACATACACCACGTCGGTGGCAGTGGCGGCGGCGGCAGCGGAGAGGACGGCAGCCCCGGCGGGCCCGGTGGCGGCGGTGGCGGCGGCGGTGGCGCGCGCATCAGCGCTAGCGGCTATGGCGGCGGTCGGCTGGAGCCCATGCCGCGCACCACGCTCGCGCAATATCAGCGCGCCATGTCTTCCCACAACGGCGGCGCCGGACCGGGCGCCGGTGGCGCTGGGGCTGGCGGCGCGGGTGCCTCCAGCGCGGGGCACGGCGGGCACGGCACGGCGGCCGGTGGGCCGGTGGCCGGCGGCGGCAGCAGTGCCGGCGGCGGCGGCAGTGGACCGGACGGTCGCATCGGTGGCATGGGCAGCGCGGGGCGGGGCCTCGACCCCAATGACCCCCACGTGACCCACATCAGGCCGGCCACGCAGCTGGCGTTGCTGGTGGACTCGCCGCTACGGCCGCCCCCCGGCGCGCCGGGTGCCGTCTCCAGCAAGCGACTGGGCGCAGCCACCGCCGGCAGCTCCGCCGTCGCCCGTGCCTCGGACCCAGGCGGCGGCGGCCGCATCGCCGCACTGATGCCCACCCACTCCGTGCGCATGCCGGCAGGTGCCGGCGGCGGAGCCGCCGCCGCCGCGGCGGCGCTGGGGGCCGCTGCTGCGGCCGCAGCGGCCTTGAACACGGCTGGCGCCGTGGCGCACCCGGCAGTTGCGCGGCTGCAGCTCAGCGCGGCCAGTGGTGGCAGCAACGCGGTGTCGCGCACGGGCTCGGCGGGCTCAGCCGGCGGCATTTCCGGCGTGTCTGCTGCCACGCGTGTCTCCTCCTCGCTGCTGCCGGGCTCCCAGGGCGTCAAGACGCCTGCGTACTCCATACTGGGCACCGCAGCCGCATCGGGCATGGGTGGCGCAGGTGCAGGCGGGGCTCTGGCAAGCCTGGGTGGGCTGTCGCCGCAGGGTCCCGGCATGCATGGACAGGGGCAGTACAGCCCCCTCGCAAGTAGCAGTGTGGTCAACAGCCGGACCGCAAGCGCCATTAGCGGCGCGCCTGGTGCAAGCATGCGCGGGCCATCGCTGCTACGGCAGGGCTCAGGTATTACGAGAGGCCCTGTGGCCATGAGCGGCGGCGGCGGTGGAGGAGGGCTCAGCGGCTCGGCGTCACTGCCGCTGCCGACCCCGTTCAGTGGGTAAGCCTGCGGGCGCCTTTCTGTGTGCCTGCACATGTGCGTGTGGCGTGCGACAGGTGTTTGAGTCAAAGCGTTGTGCGCGATGGATGAGTGCACATGAATTGTTCACGTGACCGACGTGTCCATTCAGGCAATGTCAAGCTGTTTGGTACGCACCGACCTTTCACATGCTGTCATTGCCGCTTTTCCTTATCGCAGCGCCGGCGGACCTCCGAGTGCTGCTGCCAGCGGTGCGCTCAGCGGCGCGGTCACCGGCGTGCGCATGCTGGCTGGCCTCAGCGGCGTGCTGGGCACGGGGCATGCCAGCACTAGCAGCGCCGCGGCGGGCGGCGGAGGCGGAGGCGGTGGCACGGTCACACGCCAGCCCAGCAGCGAGCGAGGTGCGTGCGCGCACCAGCGCTGGCGGGTGCGGCCTGCTACTGTTTGCGACGGACACGGGCCGTGCTTCGGGGCCCCGATGATGGCCACCTAGCATGCGCCACCAACAGCCACAATGTGGTATTTTGCTGTAACTTCTGTTCAACGGTACCGTATGTGCAGGCTCGGCCGGCAGCTATGGCCACGGCTTCCAACGCGCCTCTCACGCTGGTCACCCTGTGGGCGCTGCGGGCAGCGGCAGTCTGGCGAAGCTGGTGCTTCTGGGCTGTGCAGGCCCCAGTGCGCATGCCGCCCACAGCAACGCTGGCGGCGCCACCGGCTCGCCCGGTCTTGTCGTGGGCGGCGGCATGGGGCGCTGCGCGGAGGACGGCGACGATGCACGCACTATGAGCGGTGCCAGTGGAGCTGGGACGGGCGGTGGCGAGGGCGGAGGCGGCAGTGATGTGGATGACGGGCGCAGCAGCCATGAGAGAGGCGGTGGAGGCTGGTTCGCGGCGTGTTTTGCTTGCTTCAAGTCGCCGAGCGCCCGCACCATGACGACTGACTATCATGAAGTAAGTCGCCTTCAAAGTCGGGAAACCGTTTGAGTTACCGGGCGTGCATGCAGTCGTACGAGCAGGGCACTTTGCCTGAACCCGCCTTGTCATGAAGCCCAACAATGCCCTATGACCTTACCTGGCCTCATGCACCCCCTCATTGCACGTTTGCTTGTATGTCTGTGCCGCCTGTTTGCCGTTTGAGTCCGCCACGCCTTACTGCCGCTCGCCCATTTCCTGTGTGTGCTTCCCCCTGCGCGCGCGGCTCTGGCGTGGCTTGCATTGCTGAGCGATTAGGTGAGTTCGCGGGGTCCCGGTTTCGCGCCGCAGCAGCTAAGCTAGCCACCTAGACGCATGCACTCAGCTTCTTTACCAACGAGCCTTACTTATCACCACTACTACTCCAGACTACCTGCTTTCAATAGGAACTTAGTATTTTAGCGTTAGCCGCCACGGAAACACGGGGGAACCAGCAGCCTGCCGCTGGCGAAACAACGGTATGGAATGCGTCGCGTGTGCCCGCTGTACCTCTGGACGTCGGCACTTCACTTCATATTTGATACACACCATCCCATGGATGGCTACCCCCCCTTGCCTCACAGGTTGGGCAGCCGGGCCGGCGCAAGTCCCGGTCCCTCAGCCGCCGCCTGTCGCACGCGCTATCCGACACGCTGATGGTCCGCAGTAGCACGCGGCTGGGGGCACTGCTGCGTAGCAGTAGCAGCCGCAACACCAGTCAGTCGTCGTCGGCGGTGAAGGCAGGAGGCCCTGCCGTGGCGCATGGGGCGGCCTCCGTTGCCAGTGGTGCTGGCGGCGGTGGCAGTGGCACCGGGGCTGCCTCAATCCTCGGACGCTACAGCAGGGGCAGCAGCAGCCGCAAACTGATGCTGGCGCTGCAGCCACAGGTGGATTCGTGAGGAGGGAACCTCCCCGTGGCATCCTCGGGTGCAACCTTGCCTCTCTGGCGCATCTTCAGTTGCCGGACCTTGTGTAGGCTTGCCCTTACTCCCGATCCCTGCCCCTGTGTCTCGTCAAAACGTTTACAGAAGCCCATACTGAAGAACAGCAGTGGTGGTGGAGCCCGACGCAGTGCCGTTGCGCAGCAAGGCGCCGGCGCCCTCGCCTCCGGCGGTGTGTTGGTTGCCACCGACGCGTCTTCCGCCGCCGCCTCCTCCGGCCACCCTGCCAGCGGCTATCCCGCCAGCGCCTACCCCGCCAGTGCCAGCGGCTACCCAGCTACCGGCGGCTTCTCGGCCGACGTCACGGACTCTGGCGTGGGCACCGACAGCGATGCGCGGCCCTCGGACGCCCGCAGCTCCGCCGCCGCTGCGTCGACCGCGGCTGTTGCGGCAACTGCGACTGCAGCGGCGGCAGCTGCCGCTGCCGCGGGCTCTGCCGTCCTTGGGTCAGCAGCGGGGGAAATTAGCACGGGTTTGGACACTGGCACGGGCTCGCCGACGCCGACGCCAGTGGAGCGATGGCGGCAGCTGCCGTCGCAGCCCCCATCACCTGCAGTGCAGGTGGAGCCACCGACGCCGATGCGTTGCACGGATGAGCTGGGGCAGTCGGCAGCGGCTCCGCACCCGCGTCACGCGCACGTGGGCTCGTCGCGGTTTGGGCCCGCGGTCGCCGCAGCTCCTGCCGCTGCGAGCGCAGCTGTGGGGCTAGGCGGCGGAAGTGCCGCTGGCAGGGCCACCGGCGTGGCGCGCCCGCAGGCGGCCTCCTCTGCACGGGCGTTTGCTGCGGCGCTGCCACCTGGCGGAAACGCGGGCAGCACCGCGGGTTCGGTCACTGATGATCTTGACAACCCCGCGGCAGGCCGATTCCTGCATGAAATACCCCAAGGCTCGGAGTTTGCAGCTGCTAGCAGCGGCGCCACGGCTGCAGTGGCCGCTGGCACGGCTGCGGGCGCATTTGCACGATCCCGAAGCAGCTTGGGAGCGGGGTCTGGCACGCGCGGAGCGCCGGACGCCGCGACGGTGTCGGGACCAGAACCGAGCGGCGCGCTAATCGCGGGCGGCCCTGCTGCAATGCCCAGCCCCCGCTCGAGTGCGCGCATCAACTCGCTCCCCCGGGGAGGCAACGGGGCGGCTGGCACGCCCGCCCCGATCGGGGGTGGCTGGTTCGGTGAGCCGCCGCCCGGGGACGCGTCGGATGCTGGCACCGGCGCCGGGGACATGGGGGTTGGAGGCAGCGCTGCGCCCACGCGCCGCACCGCGCCACGGCAGGCGGCTTCGCTGTCCGACCTGCCTTTCGCCGGAGCAGACCTTTTGCCCGGCGATGACACTCTGCCGGCGGGCGTGCACAGTGCCGAGGGGCGCGGCGTGACGGTCTCCGCGGCGGCCCTTCAACCTGTTGCCGTGACGGCCGCGGCGCCGGCGTCCGTGTCGAGCCAGTTGGCGCGTGCGGGCAGCAGCCACGCGCACAGCAGCGGTGGCGCCGCCAGCGTTGGCGGCAGTGGCAGCGCAGTCCCGGGCCTGTCGCTTGTGCACCGGCTGACGCGGCAGGTCTCGCGCAGCGTGCTGAACGTCATCGCCGGCGTAGGTGGTGTCGGCAGCGGCCCTGGGACCGCCGCCAGTGCGAGCGGCGGGGCCAATGGTGACATGCAGCACCGGAGCAGCAACAGCGGCAACACGGGCGCGGCGGCGGCGGCGGCGCTGGCCCGATTGAACTCGGGCAAGAACGCCGTGCTGCCACTGCCACTGCCACTGCCGCTCCCGCCCATGGGGCCATTGCCGGTGCCGCCGCGGCTAGACACCGACTTCAATACCCAGCACGCGGCGCTGTTCGCGGGCCTTGCGGCGGCTCCGGACCCTGCCGCAGCCGCTGCCGCGTCAGCAGAGGCCTCTCCTGCAGCCGTAGCATCGCCCACTCACGCGGGCGCGCACTCCCACACCCACGCCGCGGCGCAGTCGCCGATGCAGCTGCCATCTCCATCCGGCCGCTTGGCGCGCAGCTCCTTAGGACTGTCACTGGGGGTGCTGGCGACGCACGCTGCGGCGCCCGTCACGGATTCCTTGTCGCCGCTGTCCATAGGCCAGGACTCGCCTCGCGGGCTGGCGGCAGCAGCGGCAACGCCATCGCCGCGCGGCGGTGGCGCCTCCCAGCGCCGGTCGCGCTTCGAGTCTGACCTGGCGCTGCCCGTGCTGGCTGAGCACGAGCGCAGCGACCTTGGCGGCGTTGCAGAGCTCGGCCGTGGTGGCGGTGGTGGTGAGCAACAGGGCGTCGGCCTCGACGGCGGCGGCAGAGGCGGCGGTGCTGCCAGCGCACATGGCACAGGCCCTGTCATTAGCATCAACGCGAACCCACTTTACGTCGCTGGTCACGCGCCGGAGTCTCTGGCCGCGGCGGCGGCCGCCGCTGCCTATGCAGCCACGCTGCAATGGGCGGTGCCGGCCAAGAGTAGCGTCACTGAAGGCCAGGTGCAGCCATTGCGCCGCCAGGCAGTCAGCGATATGGGCATGGCACCGCACAGCGCCGGTCCTGGTGGGCTCAGCGGCGGCTCGCGATGGGGCTTTGAGCCCCCTCAGGAAGCCCCCGGCGACGCCGGCGGAGACGGAGGCGGCAACAAAGGCAGCAAAGTTTGGGGTGACCGGCGCCGTGCAACCTTGGTCCACATCAACTATCTGCCTCATGGTGACCCCGCCGACGATGCAGACGACGAGTCGGGGCCCCTGCGGCCTCGCGGCGCCGCAGGGGCAGAGCAGGCGGTGCCCAAGGGCGACTTCCGCCGCGTATGGGACCGCCAGGTCGCCACTGTTGCAGCTGCCGCAACCAGCGATGCAGTAGCGCAGACGGGTGCTGGGCAGCTGCCTACAACAGTGCCAGCGGAGTGGCAGGACAGTGCGGGAGGTGCAGTCCCTAGTGCTGTCCCGGTTCCTACACAGCAGGCTGTGATGGTGGTGCCTGCGGCCCCGCCGAAACCGGAGCTGGGGCTTAATGGCGGCCAGGACGGCAACGAGCTCACCAGCCCCGGCGGCGCGAGCAGCGGCGCCTTTGGATGCATGCCGCCTCTGCCCACACGCATGGCGACGCAGACGGGCGCGCTTCACGCCGGCGTCAACGCGCTAGGCAGCAGCGGCGAAGCGGCTCTCTCGCCTCAGGGGCACCGGAGGAGCATTTCCGGCACAGGGCAACAAGCCGCGCTGCAGCCGTCGCCTCAGTCACGGCCATTACCACAGCCGAGGGGCCTGGCCGTGCCGGCAGGTGTGGCTGCGGGTGCAGGCTTGGATGCTGCTGTGCTGGTTCAGCACCCGCAGCCGCGGCCGCTGCAGCACGAGGTACGGCACAGGTACGGCGTCCTGGCAGACGAGGAGACGGACAGCGGCGCCGTACAGCCGTACCGGCCCAGCGCAACCGGCGAGTACGATGCGGCCGTAGGCAGTTACGACGACGGCGTCGGCAGCGGCGGCGGCGGCGGCACCTACGATGGGGCCTCGGGTGGCCAAGCTGTGTATGCGCACGAGGATGATCGCGAGAAGCACGGCCGGCAGGTGGCTGTGGCGCAGTCCACACCTCAGGGTGCGGCGCGCGGCGCCCCGCCGCCGCCGGTGTACGGCCGCGTCTCGCAGCTCCGCGCAGCGGTGCCCGTCGGTGCGTTGTCCGGATGTTCCGGCTATACCAGCGACGCCTCTGGCTCGGTCTCCGACTGGTACCCGCCGCCCCAGCACCGCCCGCTGCGGGCACTGCGCCTGCCTGCCGGCGCTGTTGGTGGCGGCGCAGCCGCCGCTGGCACAGCTGCCGACCAGTGCACCAGCCCCGCCGCGGCCGACGACGCTGGCGATGGCGGCAGTTCCAGCAGCGGCGGCGCCGAGCTGGCGTCGCATCATGCGCGGCGGCTGCTGGCGGCGGAGCTGCTGCGTGTGCGTAGCAGCGGTGTGGTGCTGCCAGGCGTGACGCTGGAGACGCTGCAGGCCGAGGCGGAGGTGGAGTCGCCGCAGCTGCGAAGCCCAACTTCGCCACGCGGCCACGGGCGCCTGCACAACCACAACCACAAGCACCACCGACATCGGCATCGCCCTCGTGCAGGCGAGGTCGCGGAGCTCCAACAGCTGCTGCAGCAGCAGCTAGACCAGCAGCAGCCGCAGGACGCGTGGCCGGCTGGCGCGCAGGAGTGGTTGCCCGGTAGCACTGCGCCGCCCGTGTCACAGCCACCTGCACAGGCAGCACGCAGTACGCATGTGGCGGCTTCCCGCTCCAACCTGCTTGCTCAGTCGCTTCCAACGCTCACGCCTGGCGCCGGCTTGGGGCATGCCCTGGTCGGCGCGTCGCGCCTGAGCCGGCCCGCCGCGACCGCGTCCAACAGCGCCATCGCACTGGAAGGTGCCCATGAAGTTGAACAGGTGCAGCAGCAGCCCCGGTCACAGCCCTATCAGCAACAGCAGCAACAGCAGCCGCCGCCCCGGCAGCAGCTGCAGCAGCCGCGCCCGCAGCGCCAGTCAAGCCAGCAACAGAACCAGCGGTCCACGCAGCCGCCGCCAGAGCCGCAGCCCCTGCTGCTGAAGTCTCGGAGCATGGGCCCCACCTTCGACACCACCGCGCTCGACGCCGCCGTCGAGTCCATGGACAGGGCTGACGTGGCGCCGACGCCGCCAGCCGGCCGGCAACTACGCAAGGCTCCCACTGTGGCTGCCTACCACCGCCTGCCGGCGGCGCCCGCCGGCGGCCTGCCGCTCACCGCCGCCATGCTGCGAGCCTCCGCCGAGGCGCTGCTGCAGCGCGGCGGCCTGGTGGCGCCAGCCGCCGGCGGCAAGACTGCCGCCGCTGCGGCTGTGGCTGCGGCCGCTGGTGCGGAGCTGCAGGTGGAGGCGGCGGAGGAGATGCGTCTGCCGATGGGCACGCCGCGGGACGCGCTGGAGAGGTGGCTGGTGGACCACTCTATGCAGCTGGCGGCGTTGCGACATGTGGGGCCGTTGGACCCCCTGGATGAGCTGCCGACGCCGCCACAGCAACCGCAGCTGCAGCAGCAACAGCAACAGCAGCAGCAGCAGCAGCAGCAGCAGCAGCAGCAGCAGCAGCAGCTGCAGCAGCAGTGGCATCAGCAGAACGCACAGAAGCAACCCCAGCAGCAGCAAGTGATCGTCACGATGGCAACGGCTGGCATGAGCGGAGGCGCGAGGCTCAGCGCCAGCGGCGCGCGCGTCAGCAACAGTGGCCACGCGGCGGGTGGTTCCGGCGGGGCCTCTGGCTCTCGGCCGATGGTGCGCGTCAGCAGCAACGGGATGGCTCTGGGCGGCGCGCGCGTGGCATACCCTGCCTTTGATGCCCGGGTGCCGGCTGCGGGTCCCACCACGGCTGCTGCTGTGGGACCCACGGCGGTCGAGCCGGCACCCATTCAGCCCCGTTTCTCGAACTCAGCCACTGTGGGTGCGCGTGGCGCGCGCCTCGTGCCCGAGCCCGACGTGCTCCAGCAGTGGCTGCACGGGGGCGGGCCCGCCGGTGGCGGCCCTGTTGCTCATTAGCATGCCACACGCACGTCCAGCCATCCAAGCTGCAGGCGTCCTTTTGCGCTTCAGCTGTGCATTCGTCTGGATGCATGGGGGCACGCCAGCGTACATGAGGAGCGCCGCTTTGAGCACACATGGCGACCAACGAGCCTGTCCTTGGCCGAGAGGCCCGGGCAATCTTCTGGGGGTGTGCCACAGGGTGGAGGTGATGTGTAGGTCATGCATACTGGTGGAAGATGTGTGCTAGGCAGCCACCTCCTTGTTATCGCTATCAGTTTCGCCAGCAGCAGGTTCAGCTTGATTTGCACTATGTGAGTCATTTAAGAAAGTAATACCGCGTTCAACTACCGTATTCTCCTTCTTCATACATGGTTGCACATAGGGTACACATTCACGAGTGCAGTGCTTGGTGGGCACAAACCTTTAACTGTACACAGACAGGGTGTGCTTCCTAACATTCAGGTTATGCCTTTGCAAGCGGTTTGTGTGGAATGGACGATGTTGCTGCTGCGTTTGATAAGTTTGGTGGATAAGGTTGATTTGTGATGACACTTGCCCTTGGGGGGACGTCATATGTGCTGTCAGCTGCGCTTATAGATGCAGGTACCCAGGACAGCACAAGAGGCTGCGAATGACATTGAGGCTTGCGTATATATGGGGGTGTTCCTGTGTCATTGAACATTAGTGCTGGCGTCGCAACTAGACGGCCAGAGCAGCACTGCCGCGGGGCTCATCAGAAGCTGTCCGATGTGGCCCTCTTGCTTCATTGATGCAGGGTTCTGTTGAAATCAATTACCGAGATTCTGAACTGGCTGAATGACACCAGATGAGTGATCATTTAGGCGCGACGCGCATGCCTGCGTGTTACTCGTTGGGGGTGGGTTTCTTTCCTGGGTAATGAACGTGGGGGGCCGAACGCTACAATGCTCATTGCAGGATATGTGCAGCTGATATGTAGCAGGCATGGTATTTTGGCATGGTGTTTTGGCGGCTCAGGACGTGTGCTTCACGGTATGTTTGGTTGTGTATGTGTGCCATTGGGAATGCGGGTGTCGACTGTCCAGTGTAAGCAACCTTGCCAGCTTGAGTTGGGAAGCAATACGTTCTGACGTGTTTGGATATGAACAGGGGCCACACACTCCCGGACCAGGCGGAGGCTCTGCAACTGACAGATGTCAGGTGGGCCCTCTGGATGCTTGGCGTTGTTGCAATTGCTATTTGTTATCGAAGATGCTTTTAAGGAAATGAATGCGCACGACACTTGGCTGTCATTGACGAGTGCTGCGGAACTAATGCGGGTGCTCACAGCCATGCCATATACGGTACCGTGTGTGCGTGTGTTGCGCGTGTTTACCTGGCGGCTTGTCTCTCAACCAAGGACGTTAGGCGTCATCATTACTGTGGGGAGGTAAAGTATGTGGGGAGGGTGTGCTGCTGCCCCCCAACCTGTCGCTGGGGAAGTGGAATGGTGCCGCACTTGCTGCCGCCACGTGATCCGAGACATGCTTTCCACCTTGGGACATGACGCGGAATTTACAGAGACGTTTGTAATGCAGGGTTTGAGGCACAGAGGCAGTCATGTGCCTGCGTCGGGCAGGGCGGGCTCGGGGGGCGGGAGTGCCCGCCACGCGTTACCGACGTGTGCCGGGAACCTGGACTGGCCTGGGCCACCTACCACCCACCAACGGTCAGACAGAGTTAGTATTGGGTTACATAACATCAAGTTTTCTCATGGCAAAGTGCATAGCATGCTCCACGAATCTACCGAACAGTCTTGGGAGGTAGTGCTCGCGTTCGCAGACTCGGCGCGTGCGCTGCACGACACGGACTTCATCGCCTATCAGGTACTCGCTTCGTTGTCGACGGGAATCATAATTAACACCCACAACAAAAGCTTACGGTTTACCCACAAGACGAATACAAGTTAGCACCGTTTGGAAGTCCTCAGTCACTGTATTTGTAAACTCAATCGTCGCGATCCTCGTGTGGCTGAAGCTGCAAGAGCAGGCGAAAGCACTCAGGTGAGACATCCCTCGTGAGGACTTCTGGTTGCGTCGCGCTCTGCACTGTGTGCTACCGGCTCGAGGGCTGCAGACGGGCGATTTCCTAAGTCGTGCTTCAGCGAAACTATCGAATATAGGCACAGTAATTCATCGTAGTCATTTTGGGTTTGGCAGGTGTGCCCGTAGCGAAAGTAAGAGCATGACCACGCCCACCACCGCCGCTGGCGCCTTGGAAGTCAAGTGTGCAGTAGTCATGTATAACAGTACATCTAGAGCTCATGTTACGACATTATATGCGCGAGTCGCGTGCGATGGCCGCGCGTGAAAGCACTCCTTAGCAGCGTCAATATTCTCGGACATGAAGGCGGCATAGCATATATCGTGTAAGACAAGTCACGATCATTGGCGGGCGGAGCTGGTTGTGAGACCGTGCCACCTGTCCTCACCACCGTCCCCAACCCTTCTTTGCAGGTGCGTGCGCCTGGCCGCTGCGCATACGAGGGCCACCGATACACTTCGCCGTGGAGTTACATGAGTGCGGCGATCTGATATCGCAGCGCAGGCACGTACAAGAGCTGAGTCGAGGGCGCACGCAGCCGCGGTCTGCCCTTGGGCGCCTGAGCTGGCTGCATGGCGTCGCCCAGCCTGGATTTGCGGAAGGCCGAGACGCCTGCCTGCGGGCACAACGGAAATGAATGCATAGCAGGACAGCGTTGCATGGGGGACGCGGCGGCGAGAAGCGTCTCGCCGGGCTCTGGATGCCGGGAGCAGCAGCAATGGAGTGCAGTGGCAACAGCAGAATCATTGACTGCGGAGCCGCTAGCACGTCCCCCGGTTGCTGCACACCACAGCAGCAGCAGCAGTAGTAGCAGCCGCAGTGGTGGCACCGACGCGCCACTTGTGCAGGAAGACGCAGTCGCAGACGGCAGTGCCAGCAGCAATGCAGGGCCTGCGGGCAGCGTGGGGGCCTGCGCGCAGCGCGCACGTGGCTGCTGTGTGTCGGACGGGTCACGGTTGGGTTGCCCTCCAGCCGTGCCCTCCGGTCCCCTCTCGGGCTGGCAACAACAGCAGCAATGCAATGCTCGGGTATCACGCAGTTCACCCCGCCTTGTTATCTCGCCTGGCAGCCCTGCATCGGCGGACAACGAGCGCAGTGCCACCTGCTGCATCTCACGTCCACACCCAGCGGGCCAGCTAACCACAGCAAAGCGGAAAGCAATGGGCCTGGGAGCAGACGACGCTGGGGAAGGAAGAGGACTGGCGTGGCGCAGCTGCGGCGGCAGCAACAGGGCCGCCGGGTCAGGCGTGATGGGGGCCCTGCTGCGGTTGCTGCTGCCGCTGCTAGCACTATGGGGTGCGGGCCGGCCCGCGGCTGCCAGCGACCTCACGGGGACTGCTTTTCCGTTTGAGAACTGCAAACAGGTGGGGACTGGGGAGGACGAGCATGAGTCCTAGGAGCTGGCGGGCTTGTGCTGCCACCGCCACCCGTGTGCCACAGGCGTGTGCTGCATTTTCCCCGTGGGCGTGCGCACGCAGCCGCGCGTCTGCAGTCACCTAGCCCTAAGTCAACACCACCACCCACCGTAATCATCCTCCCCTCCTGCCTGCCTGCCTCTGCCTGCATCCCCACCCGCCCCTCGGATCACGCTGCACAGGACCAGCGCAACTCGCCGTACTACGCCACCCTGTACAGCTACCGGGAGAATCCGGAGAAGCAGACCTCCACCGTGTGCATCCAGATCCGCACGCTGGACGTCTGCCTGCCGGGCAAATGGCGCTGCTGCAACACTTCCATCGTGAGTTGGTCTCGAACGCGAGGGGAGCAATACGCGTGGGAATAGCACGCAAGTAGCCCGGTCGGGCGCCCTGCGGGCATGGGCGTAGCATTGCAGCAGGGGCAGCCGACGCGTGGCGTGGGAGGTTTGCAAAACACTTGTACCGCATCATTTAATGCCCCCGCCTATTCCTTGCCCGCATTCCTGACCACGCGCTCAACAGAACAAAGTGAAGTTCTTCCCAGCTCTGGGCTGCCGCGGCTCAGTGGCGTCCGCGCTCATCAACGGCAACTCCATCATGTCGTACTACTGGGAGGAACACCAGGGGCTGGACATCCTCAAGGTGGGGGCGGGGGCGGGGAGGGGGGGGGCGGGATGAGTCGAGCCTTGGGGGCAAAGCTGGACTGGGCTCGTGCATTGGAAAGCACAAGAGTCATTGTGCGTGTATACGGTCAGGGAGTATTTGCGTGGGGGGCGATCGGGGTGGTGCCCTTTGGGGCATTGCCGCTGTGTAGCGTGCCATAGCACGAGGGCGTTTGAGCTCTCGTTGCCGCTTCGTCCTCATCCCGTCCCATCCATCCATCGTCCGTACAGATCACGCCACTCGCGCAGTGGCTGAGCAGCCCCGCCAAGTCCGACGGCGCCATCGTGTGTCTCAACCTCAGGGCGCCCTGCTGGACCGTACAGTCCTTCTCCTACAACGCCGCGCTCATGGAGTATGCCCTGTACGACAAGAAGGTGAACAATTACGAATGCTGCCCCGTGGGCACGATCGTACTGCCCGGCGGCTCCCTGGAGCCCAACTTCCCCTCGCGGCCGCCGCCCGGCCGCCAGCCGCCCATGCCGCCCGGCCTGCCGCCGCCGGACCTCCCGACCACGCCCCCGCCGCGCGGCAAGTCGCCGCCACCCAAGGGAAAGCGGTCGCCGCCGCCACCGCCGCCCAAGGCGCCCAAGGCGCCCAAGGTGCAAAAACCGCCGCCAGCGATGCCGAATGTGCCGCCCAGCCCACCGCCACCTCAGCCGCCGCCGCCGCCGCGCGTCCAGCGCCCACCGCCGCGCCCGCCGCCATCCCCGCCCCCGGGCCGCAAGCGGCCGCCGCCGCCGTCCGTACCGTCACCGCCTCCGCCCTCCCCGCCTCCGTCTCCTCCCCCACCCCCAACCGGCCGCCGCTCACCGCCCCCGCCGCCACCCACGGGGACGCAGAACCGGCGGCCGCCGCCGCCGCCAGTCGCGGTCGACCAGACCTGCACCTTCACCGCCGCCATCCGCCGCACCGCCGCCGCCAACCAGGGTTTCGCCCAGTCAGTCTGCCAGCTGTTCGGCGCTCTCATCATGCTGCCGTTGTACGACGGTTCAGATTCCGGATCCAATCCAACCTTCACGTGCGCCATCTCCACGCCGTCGTACATGGTGCTGACCGGATCCGACGTGCCTGCGGCCAGTGTACGGGCATTGTTTGACGCGTACGGCGACGGCGGGCAAGTTGACAACGCCGTGATTCTGCTGGGGCTGGGCGCGTGTGGCACCGACTCGGCTCTGCTGAGGACCGACTGCCCCGGCGTCGCGGTCAACACACGCGTGCTCACGTGCGGTGACCCCAATGCCGCCCTGACCTCGCCGCCGCCACCGCCGCCACCCGTGCGGCGCTCGCCGCCGCCGTCGCCGCCGCCGCCGCCCCCCGTTCGGCGGCGCCCGCCGCCTCCACCTCCTCCGCCGGCGGACGTGGCCACGCCAAAGATTCTTGTGTTCCAGGATTCAGCCTACCTGATCTTCTACACGCCGACTGACTGGAACAGCGGTCAGTCCACGTGCCAAGGCCTCGGCGGTAACCTGGCCGCAATCGATTCGCAGGACGAATACAACTTACTCGCAGACGCAATGCTGGAAGACCTTGCGCCCGAGGGTTTCATCAATCTGTGGTTCGGCCTAACCGTCACAACTGCCGGCGGCGCCGCCATCCCCGGTTTTAACGCTGACGGCAGCCGCATGTCGTACATGCCGATCAACTTTCAGTACGACCGCACTCGCGCCGCCGTGCGGTACTACTACATGACCTGCGATGCCATGACGCGTGTGTGCTCTTGGAACTACAGCCCCGGAGGCGCAGGTGACATCCAGTCCGGATACATATGCGAGTTCATGTGAGTGGCCGCGTGTAACTGGAACAGAGCGGCTACGTGCGTGCGTGCTTATGTTCGTGCGCTCGTCAATCGTGTGTGTGCATTTGGGGGGCCGTCGTGGTACTCCAGCTGCTTCGCTTGCGGCCTGTTTCCGGGACAGCACGCAGCGTGTGTGTTAATGCAACTGATGTCTTGGGGAATACCAACAAGCACCAAGTGTCTTGACTCTACTGACCTCGCTCCCTTTGCTCTCTGCACACAGGACCGCGGCCCTGACGGGTTGAGGCGTCACGTGGCATCACCTCCACGGCTCCAGGGGAGTCCTCACCCCCCATCCTTACAGGCTGCGCAGGCGATAGGTTGCTCCGGGTGTGGCAGCAGCCGGTGGGCTGCCCTGCGTAGCCGCTGTGCGTGCATTGATGTGGGTCATGCGTACCGTAGGCGACAACACACAGAAACTGACACCGTGCAGCTGCATATCAAGTATGGCGGGCGGGAGCTTGTTTATGACATTGTCAGGGGTTGGCGTGCAGATGACGCCCCGAGCCTGAAGACCTGATTCATATAAATAGCATACGGCAGAGCATGCGGACGTGACGCGCATAAAGTATCCGTGGAAGTAACCAGTAGTCTATAAAGATCCGATTGATTTTAGCTTAGTATCGTAATGTTCGCTTGTGGGCGCCGGCTGGTGCGCGCACGCAGGTGCACGGCCTACATTCCAGCATCACCCATTAGTCTCCGCCTTGTTTCAACGATACGGTAATGGGAAGAGATGGCTGCACTGCGCGGCGTGGGGATAACTTACAGTTGTGCATAGTTGAAAGGATGAGACCCCTTTTGTGAGTGAAATGATGAATGCAAGACGAATGATGGTGTCTGGTTCGAGCGCTGTATGTGAGACGGCATAAGCGGCACTGGCTCAGTGTGACAGCACCACGCAACGGGCGGTACAGTAGGTCTGGTGGACTTGACTCAGTACAAAGCGCTGAAGCACATTATGCGCGCAGCCCTTTTGATGACTCGAATATGCATTCGGATTAGCGGTGGCGGGTGATGGGGTGCGTGTGTGCTGCAGCGTGTGCGTGCTGCAGAGTCTGGAGGACAGGTTGAGCCTGTCCTCCCCAGCCGTCCGGCCCAGGTCCGTTGACGTAGGGAGATAGATGGGCTGATCCGGTCTTAGCGCGAGCCCCAATACACCGTCCTGAGTGGTCGTCTGTCCTAGTCGCAAACTTAACACATTGCTTCGGCGTGTGGGGACGCGGCGTTGGCGAGAGCCACGGATGGCCCTACACCATGGGGGCATGTTGCACCTGTGGAGGGCACTGTAGTTGAGAGCCCTGTCTTCCACCCCGTACGCAATCGTGGCTGCACAGGCCCCATCCCACATCTGAGTCCGTGGTGCCGGTTTTGTAACTTCAGGACCCCCGACCCCGAACCCTATGCGTTCTTGTTACTTGCTTGGCGTGCACGCTAGCTCGTGCACTGCATCAGCAGGCCCCCTTTCCTCGCAAATGCTGCAAATATATTGGGTGCTCCGGCCAGTGACTGATGCGGCAACGCCCTCACCTGAAACCCACCCTGCCCCATGCACTCAACAGCGTTCACGCCGTGCACGCTGGCCCCACTGCCATTGCACACAATTGCAATGCAGGTCGCAGCTGCTTCGTCCACCCAACCAACAACTCACCGTGCATCCACGCACCCGTGTCCAGTGTCCAGCCCACCCCGCTGTGGTGTGGCCGCCACACGCGCGCGCGTCATGACCGCCACACCACCGTGACAAACCTCCAACGCACACGGCTAGGACCGGGGGGAATCCGGGTCCAGGTAATCGGAATCATCATCGCCGTCGTCACTGCCGGTGGACTCACTGTCTTCCTCTGACTCGTCCCCATACTCGGCCTGCGCATCTGCCACCGCCCGCTTCCACCCCTCCGCCGCCACCCAGCCCCAGAAGCGCCTCTCGAGGTCCCCCGCCACCACCGCCCGCACCTCCATCACGCCATGCATACGCTCCCGCTCCTCCTCCTCCTTCACTTCCTCCTCCCACTCCTCCGCCTTGTCCTTCTCCGCCTCCTTGTGCCTAGACTTCGCCACCTTCCACCACCTTCCAACGATGTTAGCCGCCTCCAGATCGGACGCGATGGCGGCATCGAACCGCTCGGCGGTGGATGCGGCTGTGGCGTGTGGCGGCACAGGGCTGGCAAGGAATGCAGCGCGCAGCCACTCCCAATGGTTCTCCGAATAGCTGCCGTCCAGCCTGCCGCACACACCCACCTTGTACAGCGGCGTCTGCCATCAACATTCGGTGAGTCCTGCCTCGGCCCCGCCGGCCGCTGCTGCACCGCCGGCCGCAGCCATCAGCACCTCCTGCTGCCGCGGCTGCAGGTACCAGTGCACAGCGTTGAACATCCCCGCACACTCGCTCCAGATGCCAATGAGCACATCCAGTCTGGGAAGCACAGTCACTGAGTCGACCGCATGCAGGAGGGTGGCGGCCGCGAGGTTGCCGCCCGCAAGAGCTGCGGGCAGCAGCCTTTGGGGCTCCAGACCTGCGGCGGCAACACGTGTGGGCAACACCAAGGGCAACGCCAGGGGGCGGGCAGTGCGTGTGGTGAGTGGCGGACTGCCAAACCCAGAGCGGTTGCTCACAGGAAATGCGCACAGGCGACACAGGTCGGAAGTCCAAGCTCCGCGGAGCACCCATGCCTGCTCCTCATCGACCGAGGCGAAACGGAGTTCACATAGGCTTTCGCCCCGACCCCGACCCCGACCCCGACCCCGACCTTCCGGCCCCATAAGCTCACCTGCTGAGGCGCCGGCGCCGAGGCCCCTGTGCCCCCGGCCGCCACTGCCTCACGCGGCGCCCACTCGCCCAGCGCCCACTCTAGCTGCTCCAGGGAGCCCGCCCGGGCGATGCACCGCAGCTGCATGCACCTCCGCGCCCAGCTTTTCATGCAGGTAGCGGAGCGTGGCGATGTCGGCGCCGTCGCTTGCCGCGCGCACTACGACGCGCGACCAGAAGCCGCGTTCCTGGGTTGGGCGGCATGCCCCGTCCTCCGCATTATGTGCCGCCACCAATGCCGCAGCTGCCAACACGCCCACCGGTGCCGCGCCCCTGTCTAGGGTGCGGCCGTCAAGACTGTAGCTCGGCACCTGCCCCCGGCCCCTCAGATACTCCAGCACCGCGTCCTGTCCGCACTGCGCGGCCCCGGAGACGCATGTGTCTGGCAGCCGCATGCCGCACTCCTCCAGCAGAAAGCGCAGCGCTGCCACGTCGCTCGCTGCGGCCGCCGCCACTGCCACCTCCGCCGGCAGCGCCTCCGCGCCCTTCTCCTCCACCAGGTACCTCAGGCGCTGCTCGTAGTCGGGCCGCGCGGCTGCCCAATTGTAGCCAAAGCCACGATTATACACCCAGGCGTTGCCCTCCTCGCTCGGCCGTGGCCGCCGCCGGCAGCAGCTCGGGCCGCCGCGACAACAGCCATGCCACCTTGTCCCGGCAGTCGGGCGTGTGGCTGTCGAGCGCGAGCAGCAGGATGCCGCCGCCTCCATCGGATATGGTACCGCGTGCGCCACGGCCGCACCCGGCTGCGCCTGTCGCGGCTCCAGCAGCTGCCGCCACTGGCCGGCGCCAGCTCGCGGCGGGGCACAGGCAGCGGGCAGCCCAGAGCGACGTCGCGGAGCAGGCGGGACCACCTGCTCGCCCCAGAGCCGGCGCTGGGCTGCGGCAGCCTGGCCAGCAGCAGGCGCAGCAGCGACACGTGGCCGCTGCGCGCCGCCGCCGCTGCCAATTCCTCATTGATATAATGCCGCCACTGGTCCCCGCCCTGGCGTGACGCCGCATTGTACAGCCCCGCGTGCGTCTCCAGCCACTGCAGCATGTCGCCGCGGCACGCGGCCGCTGCCACATCCACCACTGCGTCAAATTCGTTCTCGTCCATATTTGGCATAGTGTGTAGTCCTGGCTGCGCTTGGCCCACAGCAGCAAGCACAGGTGCAGGTGGCCCGCCTCCGCCGCAGCACGGGCGGCGGCTAGCTCCACCACACAGCTCTCCTGCAGCAGCCGCTCGCAGGCCGCCGTGTGCCCGGCAGCGGCCGCCACAACAAGCACCCTCTCACTCAGGCTGCAGCCGCTGTGCGCCAGAGCCGCGTCCAGGCTTGGAACGTCCCCCCTGCTGGCGGCAAGGCACAGCAGACGTTGCCGCTGGCGGAGGGTGAGCGTGCGCCAGGGCTCGGGCCGGCCCCAGTGCCCCACGAAGCGCCCGACGACACTCGTCTGGCACCTCATGGGTTGTGGGCTTCGGGCTAAGACAGCCGTAGACAGCAGGAGACAGCTTTCCCCGGGGTTCTTCGGAGGTCTTAGGCGCATGCACAATTTTTGGGCTGAGCCCCCCCAGCGAAGCGTTCCAGGGGGGGGGGGCGAAGCCCCCCAGGAACACCCCTGTCCGTGGCTGGTTCGTTCGTGCGTCGGCAAAACATAGCATACTGGCGCAAACCGCGAGTTCTACGTATTAGTATTTGTTAATGTCTATTGCATGTAAATAGGTGGCAGGGAAAATTCGGGCGGAGCGAGAAGTGCCTTCGCGCGTCCATGGACAATTGACTTTCGCGAGGTCGCAAGGAAAGCATCCGGTGCCCGCTGATATGCAGTCTCTAAGGCAAACTATGTTGGCGGCAAGCAAAGCGGGGAAGTATATCGAAAGTTTTGAGCGACTTGCCGAGCCAAGCCTGCCAACGCGCCAGAATGCCGAGAAGCCCCGAGGTCGCCCCCGCTCCGCGCCTAGCCCTTTGAGCGTGGGGCGCCGGGGAGGTGTTGAGTATGGCAGGAGGCTAGAGAAAGGCTTGGGGTGTTTGGGAACGTGACAAGGCACGCATGCGTGGCGCGGGAAATCCCGCACGACCCCAACCCGAGTGTCCCTAGCCGATGCGCCTGCGCGTCGTAGCGGCATGGAGGCTCTGACGGGGCGTTACACGCCTATTAGCTCCCAAGCGTACGGGGGCTCAGCCCATTTTCCAGCTGTACAAAGCTGACACCCCTTGTCATGCACTGCATCGTCTGGCATTCTGGCCCACCAGCAAATCTGCAGTAATCCTTGACTCCGCCTCTGAGGGCCCCAGCTTCTACAAGAAAAAGCGATTAGGCACACAACCGTCGCCGTTGTCACAGGCACAACTGTGAACTGGTCGACGGAAGTCGTCGTACACCAGCGAACTCACGCATGTAAGGCTCATTAGAAGAAGGGAGTATGGACAAGTAACCGCATCGTATAGAAATCCGTATGACAGTCGGCGTCCTGAAAACGCTACCTGTAGCGTCGAGCGATCACAGCGGACTGCTTACACGTTTGCTGTGCAAACCAATCACACATAACTTACAAGGTCTTATCGTAATTAGCTCGTCTTACTTGGAACGAAAGGCAACTGGCAGGATTCTATTACCACTACGTAGCCGCGCCGCATCATACCCGGCAGTGAAGTTCTAAAGCAAGATCACATTATAGTCTTGTAGCCACTCATTATCGCCCGTAGAGGTGTCGTCCACCGGTGGGCATGTGCAAGCCGGCGATGCGCTTCGGAGGCGCGGCCGTGGTCTTGGCGCTCGGCGTCCTAGCTCTGATACACGGCGGCGAGGCAAGCTACCTCACTGGCACCAAGGTATGAGGGCTTGAGGGCCAATCTGCTGCAGCTGTGCCTTGCAGCCGGTCCCGCTGCCCCTACGCGCTGCGCCCCTGACGGGTGCCTCTCCCTCCCCTGCCTCGGCCCTCATTTACCGGTAACCACCCGCACACAACTCATTCTCTTGCCGGCTACCGCTGCCTCTTGGTGCTTCTATCTTCGCGTGCTTGCTCCGAGCAGTTCCCGGTAAGCTCGAAAGCGCTCCAGCCGTTCATTGACCCGAAACGCAACAACGTCAATGGGCTGCAACCACGGGCTGCACCGCTTCACCGGGGATTGCAGCGATCCACGCCTCCATGCCCGCTTGCGCACCCCTACAGTTTGAGAATTGTGTGCAAAACACGATGTTCTCACGCTACTACGCGACTCTGTACTCCTACACTGAGAACAAGTGAGGAGCAGGGCGCGGGGTGGCTGGGGGCGAGGGTGTAAGGATGAGCCGTGGCACCTTACTTGTCGTGCAGTTCTGGCTGCCCACACCTCGCCAAAACAGGGGTGCGCCACACGGCTTCACACGCCTGGTATCATGACCTGCAATTGCTCAATCACATTTCATGCTCACGCACGCACATGCAAATGCAGGGCCAAGAAGTCGGCACAGTACTGCGTACAACTGCACTCTGCGCCCGCGGACTCGTGCACGCCCGGGAAATACCGCTGTTGCAACACCCACATTGTGAGTGCATTGATCACATAGAAGGGGATGGAGCGAACGTAAATGCAGGTACCGGAAAGGAGGCGAAGAGCCCAAACCCCTAACCCGCCCAACCTTCCCGGTTCACAGAACAAGCTCAAGTTCTTCCCGGCGCCCAACTGCCGCGGCTCGCTTTCATCAGTCAGCATCCAGAGCAAGATGATGAACCGCACTGGCATTACCTCAATCTACTGTGCGTGGTGTGCAGCAGCGGGCGGGAAGTCAGTCTGACTCTGATGGGCTGTTGGCTGGGTGGAATCCCGTGAACAATCAGGGCTGTTTCCTCGGACGGGGGCTGTTGCCTGATTGCTTTGCTCGGATCCTTCCTCATAAAACCCCACGTACGACAACCCACTTGCATTTGTTCGGCATCCCGCTCCGCAGGGGAGCAGCACATGGGTTTTGACATCGTGAAGATCACGCCGCTCATGCAATGGCTGCCCAACGCCGACGCCGTGGACGGTGCGGTGGTGTGCATCAACCTCCGGGCGCCCTGCTGGTCGCTGGCCATGCTGTCGTACGGTGCGTGTGGGCTAGTGTGTAGAGCGTCTGGGGTCCTGGCCCCAGCTTACCTCCAGCTATCAGTCGTTCAGTGCAAACCTGCACCACCCCCCTTCCTGGGTGCCTGGCACAACACAGCGTGACATACAATACCGCATTGTGTGAACGTCTGGCTAACGCAGACAAGGAGGTGCTGGAGTACGCGCTGTACGACAAAAAGGTCTCGAACTACGAGTGAGTGACGGCAGATGGCAGGTCCTGTTGCTTGATCTGGCCTGTCTCTGTCAACCCCCGGGTGGCGGGGATGTGTGCTTTGCCCGCTGGTGCTTCACCCTTGCTCACCACCACCGCTATACGGACCTGACTCTAATCCTGTTGCTGGCGGTTGCAGGTGCTGTCCGGTTGGCATGGTCGACGTGCCCCTCCCAAACATGCCGCCTTGGGCTCCTGAGTACCCCGAAGCTGTCTCCAGCCCCACGCCCTCACCTTCCGGCAGCACCCCCAGCCCCGCCACAAACGACACGCCCACTCCCAGCCCGCGGCCTCCGAGCCCGCGGCCGCCCAGCCCCAAGCCCCCGAGCCCCCAGCCCCCCAGCCCCAAGCCCCCCAGCCCCAAGCCGCCCGCTCCCAGCCCGCCCAAGCGTGCTGGGCGCAAGCGCCCGCCTCCAGGCCCGGCCACCCGCCGGCACCTGAACGAGTGAAGAGGCGGCGGCCTGCCGATGTTTGGAGTGATGGACACGCAGATAAGAGGTTCGGAGTATGGGCATGTCTGAGGTGGTCTGCAGGTGGACATGCACGCCTTGCGTGTTTAGCCAAGGTCCGCTTAGGAGACCCATTCAATTAAGAACTCAATCCCGCTGTATTTGGCAGCTGTATTTGGTGTGGGCAAGGCAGTGCAGCATACATCCTCTTCGCAGGCTGTCCTAGGCTAAGGAGTAGCAATGACTAAATAGCCATAGTGAGATGCGCTGCAGCCATTGATTCATGCAGTGATTTATTGCTTTGGTTAAGGCTACGTTAGTGTGTTATTAGCCCCTCATATAATAGTACCGCGCCTGACGTTTAAGGCAACCATAGATGCCGTAGCATCGATACGTACGGTCGTGGCACACGATGTGACTGGTGGGGAGCACGAGCGCTATTGGCTTCTGGTGTACGTTGCGGCTATAGATACTGCGCCGCTGCTGATCAGGCCGTTGTGAGAGGCCTAGATAGCTCGGTTGCTGGTTGGATATCACGCCTTGCACCAGGTACAGTGGCTGCTTGCTTCGGGTGCAGGTGGTGAGGGACAGAGAGCGAGGGACACACGTGCTGGTTCAGCCTGGAAGTAGCTGAACACTTGCAGCCCATCCGTACCCAAAGTCCCAAACCGTGGAATGGCAGGTGGCGCCCCCCTTGGACTGTGCTTTGCTTGGCCATATCATGGTGCGTGTCCGTTACAGGATAGGCGGGTGTATGTCCCTTAACTCAGGGACGGACACCCATTGAGTCGCTCTGTTCAGCAACCACACATCCCGCAGCACTTGAAACTAGCCAAACATGGTTGGCACATGCATTGTATTCGCATTGGCTTTTGAAGAGTGGCGGTCAGGGCAGGTGATCACCACACAGGCATAAATGCACTGATCATCATATCCGCGCAATAGACACTGACGCAGCACAGCACAGCACGTGTCCGGATCGAATGGGCCACCAGACACCCGACTACCCGGCCCAGCTCACACCACTACACTCACAGCAAGAATCCGCTTCCCGAACATCGTGCGCACCTGTACCCCGGCCGCCAAAACGTGCAACAAACCAGCGCTGCAGGCTGGTGTACAGGATTGTTGCACATCCCGCCTTTGCTCTCTCCCGTCAAATCCACTTCTGCTGTAACCGAGCCCAGCCAGCACCGACGCCAGACATGCAAGCATGCCCGTACCGTTGATGACGAGTGTGCCGTCTGCCCTGCTAGTTCATCAGCAGCTAGGATTGATCCGCATCATACTTGCTCCATCGACTTAGATCTTGAGGGCGGGCCAGGTGGTGTTCTTGGCAACCTCGTTGCGCAGCCACTGCGCCAGCGTGCCTGCGAGTGGACGGGCAGGTGGGCACCGAAGGAATGGGTCAACGGGATGAGCTGCTGCACCGACCTACCAGCCAGTGGTGTTGACACTTGGTGAGCCATCCACAGCCACTAGGCCCCATTCCCCATCTCACCACAGGCTCCCGGCGCTCCATCAGCCATCCACGTACGCACGCACACAACACACACACACACACACACACACACACACACACACACACACACACACACACACGCAGTCACGCAGTCACGCAGTCACGCACGCAGTCACGCACCGGGGAAGTCGGTGAAGCCGCCGTCCACGCCCAGGGTCTTGAAGTAGTAGGCGTACTCGTCCTCAATGCTGGTCAGCGTGTTGGTGTGGTAGTTGGGCTCGTTGCGCAGGGTGTACAGGTGGACCTGCGGGATAGATCAGGCGCGGCGGCCAGTGGCGGCGGCCGGTGGGAGGGAGGTTTGATTCGTGCGGCGGCACGTCGCAGCAGGGCGGCCGGACAGTGCCTGCCGCCCTGCCCCTCCCATCCCTTCCTCAGCCCCCACAATCATCACCCACACCTAACTTGCCGTTTCGGCCCTGCTTCCACCCACCCTGACCCCTCCACCTCCCCTCCCTACTCCGCCTCTACCTCCGGCACCCCTCCGTTCCCCCCGCTCTCCCTCTCCGCCCCCACATGCCCGCACCTGCAGGCCGGCGGCGTGCGCCCGCTCCACCAGGCCCGTGGAGTTAAGGTACTGGGTGCCGTCGGTGCGGGTGACGGTCTGCTGCAGGGTCTCCTTCCAGGGGCCGATGCCGTTGGCGTACTTGGCGATCTTGGCCAGAGCATCCTGTAGGAGCGTCCGTGTGAGTGGGGAGGGACGCGTCAGGAATGGAGGGTAAGAACTGTGCACCCTCACCCACCCAGTCAGCTGCTGAAATCCACTCCCTGGAATACGGAAAGGCTTCTCCCCCTCCACACGTTCACTTCGTTCCCCATTGCCTCCTCCTTCACTCCTCCGCTGCCCACCACTCCCCCATGTCCCCCACCGCTCTGCTCCACCCCTCACCGCCCCCCACCCACCGAGGTCATCATGGCGCCGTAGTTGGGGAAGCTGCGGTCGGGCAGGGGCACCGTGAAGTCGTCCATCAGCTGGATGATGGGGACCTGCGGGGGTAGGCGGGTGGCGGGTTGTGTGTGTGTGTGTGTGTGTGTGTGTGTGTGTGTGTGTGTGTGTGTGTGTGCGTGTGTGTGTGCGTGTGTGGCGGATGGCGGGTGGGGTGGGGGGCGGGGTGGGGGCATTGCACTCCCAAGGTAGGGAATCAAGACCCGGAACCAGCCCGAACAGTGTGTTACAGAGCACAACAGTGTGTGGGTCTGGGGCGGGTGTTTGTGTGGGATTGTGTGGGATTGTGTTTGCACACGGGAAACAAAGGAGTGCCGCCCTGTCTGCGTGGGTGTAAAAATCACCTGAGCGAGCAACACACGTACCCCACCCACACACACATGCAAACATACCCACACCCACCTGCGACTTGGTGCGGGCGTAGGCCAGGTTGTTGGACTCGAAGGACTGCAGGAACACGGGCTTGGCCAGCCACTCGGGCGTGTTGAGGGCGGCGCCGTAGCCGTGCTTCTTCAGGTAGTACAGCACCTGATGGGGGTGGGGGCGGGGGGGGGACGGTGTGTGTGTGTGTGTGTGTGTGTGTGTGTGTGTGTGTGTGTGTGTGTGTGCGTGCGTGGGGGGGGGGGGCATGGTGGTGGCGGCCAGGATACAAGTAAGGCCGGTAGGCACGTGGCCGTGCGGGTCAGGCCGGTAGGCACGTGAGCGATGTGGATGCATGAGGGCCCACGGCCCACAGGGCCTAGGGGGCAGCTCGGCCAAAGCACAAGCAATGAGGCAAGGCGGCCCGGCGCGTGCAGTCGCAACGACGAGGCCTGACCAAACCGAGTATGACGCCACACGACCGCAAGTAACGTACCTGGTCGGTGATGGTGGTCTTGCCCTTGCGCGCCTTGATCAGGGTGTCGTGCCACGTGGGGTGCTTGGTCTCGGGGTAGATACCCACAACGCGGGGGGCGTGCTGTGGCGTAAGCAGGACGAAGGGGAAGCGGGGGATGAGCACGGCTTGCAAGGCAGTGTACCATCAGCGCCGCCCCGCATGCCTGCTCCGTCCTGCATCTTTGTGCCTCCTTTCCTTGCGCTCTTCAACACCCACGCGTCGCACACTCACAGCAGACACACACAAGCACACACCCATGTGCCTTCCTAACACACGCTCGGGACACACACACACACACACACACATGCCCCCCCCCCAACACACACGCCCCCCCCCCGCACACACACGCACCTGCGCAAAGTGGATGCACTCCTCAAAGGTGATCACGGGGTACCAGTCGTTGTAGACCTGGCTGCGCGAGTACAGCCGCTCGCGCAGCCTGAGCTTGCGGATCTGTGTTTGGGGGGGAGTGGTGGGCGTGGTGGTGAGTAATAGGGGGCGGGGGCCGCGGTGGGCTGGGCTGGGCTGGCGTTGAGTGGGGGAGGGGAGTGCGCCATGCGTGACTGGGTGAGTGAGGCAGGGTGGAGTCGTGGTTCGTTCGCCGCTTGACTGTGTCGCAACTCTCCCGTCACCGCCCCCTGGTCCCCTGGGGGGCCATCTGCACGCGAGCCGCCGCATGCCGGTACGCACCTCTTTCAGCGTCAGGTCAATGGCGTGCACGCCCGTGGAGTTATAGCCGTCGATGACGTAGGTGCGCTTCTTGGTGGGGAAGACGCTGTCGGCGTTGGTGGTGTTGGACAGCAGCGGCTCGTGGCGGCAGATGGGCACGTAGTCCTTGGTCAGCACGACGTCGCAGCACTCAATGAAGTCGGCGCCTGACGGGGGAAAAGAGAAGAGGAGGATGGATGGAAGGGGGAGGGATGAGCAGAAGGGGAGGAAGAATCGGGAGAGGACGGGGTGATCTAAGGGAAGGAGTGAGGAAGTGGGTGAGGATCGCCGTGAGGAATGGAGCGGGAGTGAGGCGAGGAGGAGAATTGGGGTGCAGGTAGGGAACCGGGGGAGGGGAGCGGGGCATTGGGGTGTAGGAGGGTGTAGGAGGTGCGGGGGCATGTGATGGTCTGAGGGGAGGGGGCTGGCGGGTTTGCGGGGGATGGGCACAGCTTCCTGACCGCCTGCTGTTACTGGCATAACCGGCATCTCCCTTCGATGCTCCCGACCCATCTAGAGGCCTGATGACACCTGACGCTCAACTCGACAACCCTCACCCACCGTGCTTGATGCCGGACAGGTAGGCGAGCGAGGAGTGCTCAGGGAACTCGCCGGCGTCACCGCGGTGGCCGATGGCGTAGGGCTTGGAGCGGTCCAGGGGGGCGTAGGACATGCGCTTGTGCGGCATGGGGCCGTCGACCAGCGGGTAGCCCGGAACCATAACGTCGATGTCGGGGCCCAGGGCTGCGAATCGGCATCAGAGTTGGCATGGTGACGAGATGGAGAAGGGATGCCGACGGGAAATTGCAGGTTGAGGACCGAGTCAGGGCCTGAATAGTATTGGGCGGATTTGCATGCTTTCTCTAGCTAGCGGTTATGCTGCAGCGCCGTGAGAGCTGAGCCGCCTGGCGCCAGCAGCCTTTGCACGCTGTGCGTGTGCGCAATACACGATTATGCGCAGCCTGGACTTGCTGCACATGTAAACCCTGTCGCCACGACCAATCCAAGATTTATTCCTTGAGCATGACAGTAGCCAACTCACCCGCCGACGCGCCCAGCGCGAAGAGCGCCAGCGCCACGATGCGCACGGCCATGTTGACTGTCTTGCTGCACGTCACCTACAAGGGACGGCTTCACACAAACCCAAAATATAAGTTGACCTTACAGTGTTGCGGTGCTTATGTGGGCCGGGCCAGGGATCCGGAGCCAGTAGATCCAAGTGATGGTTGGCGGTTGCGGAATGAGTTCGCAGATCCAGCTCCCCAAACGAGAATTCTGGCCCATCAATAGCTACAGCTACAATTACATACATCTTAAGTAGAGCACAGCTTGCCGCGGGCATAGGCTAGCTTGTTTGCCCGGGCAACTGCAGCATGGTGCCAAGGAGGGCAATAACCGTTGCATCATTAGTTGCCGCTAGTATGTAATCCACTTATATCAGCCTTAATTAGCTCGAGTACGCAACGCGTTGCTGCTGCTACCACTGCGCTTTGACTTACGGTTGAGTTCGAAGTACTTACCTAAATGTCCGGGTGACCATCGTCGAACCCAGAAGCTGATCAAATATGCTCAAGCTATACGAATGCTCCAGCTCAGGCAAAAGACTCAGTGAACCGGTACTCTCTAGAAACCGCCCGCCCTCGCTCCGTGTAGCGTTACTCTGCTCCGTCGCTGCCATTAAAGGCCCTAAGTCCTTGTTGCCTTCGCCCCGTCGCTCCAGACTCCTGCGTTCTGCCAGCCATGCCAGCGGCTCACAAACCCACATATGGAACAGTTGACGCTCGCACAGTGCAGGCCCCCCCCAAGCCACGCGGGCTCTCTTTCCCGCTCACTGCCCTCTCTCCCTGCCTCTCATCACACAGTCACACACGCGCTCCACAGCCCTCTGTCCTGTCCGCTCTCCACGCGAGTCTCCTGCCACTCCTGCCCACCAGTGGCCTGACCCGCTCTGCAATGACAGCGGGGACCGGGCACACACCTCGCACACTGCACTCGCAACCCCACTACCCCCCACCCTCCTCAGTCCAGGTCGTTGGTGTTCTTCAGGCGCAGGTGGATGGCGTCCATCTCCTCCAGCGTGCTGGCATCCAGTGTCACCTGCATGAGGCACGTGTGGGGGGAAGGCGAAGGGTTGAGGGGGGACAAGGGTTTTTACACGGTATGGCTGGGAAACGAACACGCGGCGCACGACGTGTGCGTGCGCGCCGTGGCATGTGCGGCCTGCGCGTCATGCAATGCGGCGTGGCGAAAATAGGAGCACGCGGGCAGGTCGGTGGCGCGGCCACAGTGTTGACCCGTTCCCCTTGTGCCTTCCAGCACTCCGGACACACACCCGGCAGCACCGCACGCACCAGGCACGCCTCGATGTTCTCCTTCAGCTGCTCCATGGAAGTGGCGCCGATGATCACTGCACACACCGCGGCGTAGGGATGTGTCTAAAGTGCTATTACGTGTGTTTGTGTGTGTGTGCGTGTGTGTGTGTGTATGGCATGGGCTATGTAATGACAGCCACAGGCGGTGCCCACGCGGTGCCGCTGCCGAAAGTTTTGCTAACGCACCCCTTGCATTTGCAACGTACATGCCCGTCCCCGGTCTGCTTAAAACCAATGCCCCACACGACAGAAGTCGATGCCACATTCACGGACTCCCCACCTCACTCACCCGAGCCCATGTACCAGCGCGACGCCGCCCACGCCTGCGCCAGGGTGGCTGGACTCAGCCCCACCCGCTTGGCCAGCGCCGCATACTCAGCGGCGGCGGCCAGGGTGCGCGGGTTGTGGTAGCGGCTCTGGAACTCTGCGGGTGCGTGAGCGCGCGTGGAGGAGGGGGCAGGGACATGGAAGATGGTTTATGGTTGTCTGTAGTATCAGTACAGCCAGTCCACTCACAGTGCATCGGCGTGCAGAGGTATGTGAAGAATGCCGCCCGCGGACGAGGAGAGCTGCTGGAGGCATTGGTCGTATAGCTAGTCGGCACGTATGGCGCACGGTTGCGTACCGTACAGTCAACGGGGCAATGCAGCCGCACGCTCTGCCCCAACAACTCCAGCCAGGTTGCCTGCCTCCCTACCCGTCCCTCCCTCCCTCCCTGCCTCACGCGGAAAGTCGGTGTGTCGGCCCTTGGGCTTGCCGCCGTCGCTGTACTTGCCGCTCAGCGTGCCGCCCGCCAGCACACCGTATGCCAGCAGGCTGCGAGGAGGTATCGAAGAAAGAGTTGCACACTTGTAACTCGTTGGACCAGTGTGTGTGTGTGTGTGTGTGTGTGTGTGTGTGTGTGTGTGTGTGTGTGTGTGTGTGTGTGTGCCTGTATGACTGGGATTGTACCCAGCCCCGCTCCATGCTCACCCCAGGTTGTAGGCGGAGGGCGCGCATGTCTCCGCCAGCTCGGACTCGTAGTGCCGGTAGACGGGCGCGAAGTCGTTTTGGATGGACACGGGCGGCGGCACACCCAACCGCTTGGCCGCCTCACACATCTGTGCCACACCTGCACACATGGGGCAGGGGCGGCAGGCAGTAGCGGGCAGTAGCAGGCAACCAGTCAAGAGGGTGCAGCCGCTGAGGGCCGACAGGGGGTGACATTCATGCAGGGGGAACACCGTGGCTGCAAGCAGCATTACCCAAAAGGTCGCCAACGCGACCCGCATACAAACAATCTTCTCCTTTCTCCGGGGGCGATAGCGTGGGGCGACAGGGAGAGGCCAGGCAAGACCATGACGAATGCAGCATGTCATCAACGCCCACCCACACCTTTCCTTCTTTTCTATTGCTACACAGCGCCTCACCGTAGCTTGTCTCGTTGGACAGGCCCCAGTGACGGATCTTGCCCTCCTTGATCAGCTCGCCCATGATGCGCACCTGGGCGTGTGTGTAGAACACACAGGAGGGGGCCAAGAACGTGCGTGAGAGATGCAGAAAGCAAGTAAGTGTGCCGCGCCCGGTGTTAATTGGGCGTGTGTATGTGTTAAAGAGCGCAAGGGAAGGGGCGCGTGTGTATGCTGGGATCTCAAAACGCGCAAGACGAAAGCCTGTGTTGTCGGCGGTACATAGCAAAAACAACGCTCACCTCGAACCCTAACGCAACCCCGCACCTGCTCCTCAAAGGGCGTGAAGGGGCGCTCATTCTCAACGCGGTATTGCCGCTTGCCCCACAGAGGCACGTAGCGGGCGGGCCTGTGTGCAGATGGCATCATGGATGGGTAGTAATTGGTGGATGGACGCCGAATAACATTTGGGAATGGAAGGCGTTGCACAACCCATTCTCCAAGCTCCCCATGAGAGCCATGTGGCACTATGTGCGTGCAACGCATTCCCAAACCTCTGGATCCAGGATCCAGCTCCACCTCCAGCCGTACCAGTGGATCTGGTACAGGTCCACGTAGTCGGTCTGCAGGCGCCTCAGGCTGGCGGCCAGGGCGGCGCGGATGCTGGGCTCGTCCAGCTCGGGCTGGGGGCAGGTGGTGTGGTCGGCGAGCGGGTCGGAGCTGCGGAGGCGGGCGTAGGGCGGGGGGCGGGGTGGAAGGGGTCGGAAGACCTGGTTGGCAAGGCGGCGTGACGGTTACCGTTACCCAGGCCGCCGCGCGCGCATTCCTTTCCCATTTCCTAAACACACGTTGTGCTTTTGCAGGACCCACCACACACATAGATACTGAGCTTTTGCGCCTCCCACCCACCGGTTGGCCACGATCCAGCTGCGGTCCACGCCCGGCAGCGGCGCCGCCACCTTGGTGGCCAGAATCACCTGTGTGCGTGAGGGCACGGTGTGAGGGTTCATATGCGTTATTAAGCACACAAGGGAAGAAACTTGTAGGACTGTGTGTGCGGTCCGGACGAGTGTATGTTGTGTTTACCAACGCACCTTGGGCCCCAATCCATACACGGCAGGCTCTATCCTCCTTCGCCTGTCCACCATACCGCGCCACCACAAAACGCGGCCCCCTAACATCACCTAAGCCCCCCACCCCCCATGCAGCCCCACCTTGTCTCTGCAGCCTCGCGCCTTGAGCCAGTTGCCAATGTAGACCTCTGTGCGACCCACAGTCTTCGGGTTGGGAGGGACGGGGTACCTGTGGCAGCGGCAACAGCGGGGGGTGGGGTGGGGTAACCGTCCATGACGCTGTATCGGGCTGGGAGCCGTTGCCGAAGGCTAGCCGGAGTGCGAATGGCTTGGACAGACCCTCATGCCCCTTCATCTCCCCATTTCCCCTCTCCCCCCCCCAGCCCCTGTTGCACTCCTCGGGAGCTGTCGTGCGCAGCTGGCCGCCTCCTCTCCTGAACCCCCGCTCACAGGGCTTGGGTCCGCTCCTCTCCGCCTTTCCCCTTGCATCTTCCCTCCCTCCCATTCCCCCACCCCCGCGCACACACGCACAGCTCTGCGGTGTCAATGAAGTTGACGCCGTGCTCCAGCGCATAGTCCAGCTGCTGCCAGGCCTCCTCCTCGGTGTTCTGTATGAGGAGGTGCAGGAGCCGCGAGCATGGGCATGAGCATGGGCATGGGTGATGAATATCAATAGATGAGCATGAGTGTTCGGGTTATGACCGCAAAAGCGTTTGATGGTTGCGCGGTGTGGGCAGGATAGTGGTGAGTTGTGCAGGTGATGCTGTTCTCTTGTAATGTTGGAGCTGGTGTGCGATGTGGGGAAGGATGTCCGGGCCGGCTTGGGCCCAAAGGTCCGGTGTGGGGGCTGACGCTTGTGCCGTGTGTGTACGTGCGGCACTGCGAGTGTTGACCACCGACCTGCTCGCCCCAAGTCATGGTGCCCAGGCAAACGATCGGGACCTCCAGGTCCGAGGAGCCCAGCTTGTGCCTCCGCATCGCAGCCATGCTGGAGAAGTGGCAAAGCTGACACAATCAACCTGCAAGTTTAGAAGGGACCTCAAAGGAAAGCAGAATGAGCAGAGTAGGCAGGTGTCTTTTCAAGAGCTAGATATTACTGTATGCGTCAAGCCATATGGGGCAAATGCGTCGCGTCGACCTGAACATGCGGCACTCATCGTAGCTAACTGGGCCGTCAACTCATTCTTGTCATATACATTATCTATACATAACAGCAGCATTGATGATGTCATAGGCACACAGACATAACCCGTGTGGGGAAACAGATCAACAAGCAAAGATGCTGCGCCGACGCGCGCTGGCGCTCCTCCACGCCGCTTTGGTGCCTCATGCGGCGTCTGGACCAGCATCAAATGTTGGGCTTGCGCTGCGGCTTCGTAAAGATTCGTCGAGCGGCTCGCGTGGCAACGCAAGCGGTGCGGCGGGTGTCGGCTCCAAAACAGGCGGCGAGGGCAGCGCAGGGCACACCAATTCAAGCAGCGGCAGTCCAGCGCATTTGCATGCCTCATCGGCGAGAGAAGAGGAACGCAGCGCTCCCGTTTCCTCGTCCTTCGTAAGCCCAAAGCCCCTTGCCACTGCCGGCGCCGTCAGCGGCCATAGCGCTAGCCCTGGCGCTAGCGCAGCTGTGCCCCGCACAGCTCGGGCCGCTGACGTTACGCTTCCAAACCCGACCCAGCCTTCCGCGCCTGGGCATCAGGCATCAGCAGCAACGCAACACCAGCAACCCGATAACCTCATACCGAGCTCATCGGCGTCACAGTCAGCGCCGCCCGGGGCTGCTACAGCCGCCACGCCGGCTTCTAGCCCCCAGCTACGGGAGCGGCTGCTGGCGTGCCGCGACGCGCGACAGCTCCTTGCAGAGCTGGACTCGGCAGTAGCAGCTGCTGCAGCAGTAGCCGCACGTGTGCCGCCCCGCATCGGCGGCAGTAGCAGCGGCAGCGGCGCAGCCGCCGCCACCAGCGCCCCCCTAGCGGGGCCCGCCGGCGTGCTGGCGGCGCTACTGCCGCCTGACGCGGCCCGGTCCGTGCTACTGCACCTGTCGTCCCTGCCCCGACCCTCTCCTCACGACCTAAACCAGATGACCAGCACACACCTAGGCAGCGGCGCCGGCCGCCCCGCAATGCGGCCGTACCAGCGGCACCGGCAGGCTGTAGCAGCGCTGTTCCAGCTGCTACAGCCGGGCTACGCCGCGTCCCGGCCAGGGGAACTCATGGAGTTGCTGGAGTGCGCGACACGGCTTGGGTGGCTGCTGGGACCCTGCGGCCGCGTCACGCCGCCGCCGCCGCCAAAGCTGCGTCCGCCGCCGCGGCAGGTTGCGGAGGAGACAGCAGGGCTGCTGGCAGCGGACCGGGCAGTGGGCTTGGGCGTGGGAAGTGGCAGTGTCGAGGCGTCTCCAGGGGCGGGGTTTGCAGCAGAGAGGTCGGCAGCAGGGGGCAGCACAGAGTCGCTGCTGACGTCGCCGACGGCGCCGGCGCCGGTGGCGCCGCCGCCGCCACCTGTACCCCGCGCCGCCATCCACCCAGCTGTGCCGCTGGTGTCGGCCCTCATTGCCGACCGCTGCGCCGCACTGCTACAGCCGCTGCTGCAGCCGCTGCTACAGCCGCTGCTGCAGCCGCTGCTGCAGCCACTGCCCCCACACGACGCCCCTGGCTCCTCTCCTGCACATGCCTTGCCCACGCGCTTGCTCGACTGCCTGGGCCGCCTGGGCCTCAAGCTCCGCACCCGACCCCAGCCCCGCACCCAAACCTCCACCTCCTCTTCTGCCTCCTCCTCCACAACAGCAGCTGCGATCACAGCAATCACAGCAACCGCGGCCTCCGTACCGGACCCACAGCTGCACCGGCTGCTGGCGGACCTGCTGCCGCCGCTGCTGGCGGCGCGGCAGCAGCTGCCGCCGTCCGACGTGGCGCGGCTGCTGGTGGCGGCGGCGGAGCTGCGACCGGCGGCGGACCCCTACCTCACCGCCTGCTGGGATGAGCTGTGCGCGGCGCTGGCTGGCGGCGGCGGCGCGGGTGGCGGCGGCGGCGGCGTGAGTGGTGGATTGGGTGATGGGAGAGGGGCGGCGAATGCTGCGGGTGTGGGGCAGTTGTCGAGCGATGAGCTGGTGCGGCTGGCGGCCGCGCTGGAGGACTTGCGGCGGGAGGACGCAAAACGGGCGGCGGAGGCGGAGGCGCACACGAGGGGCAGGGGCCGGGAGGCCGCGGCTGCGGCTGGGCTGGGCGCCCGCGATGGCGCAAGCGTGCGGGCAGGTGGGGCCGGTGAGGACGAGGAAGGCGATGATGACATGGACGACTTTGGCGTGGCGGGGCGCGGGGCGCGGGATGGCGGGAGGCCGGCGCGCCAGGGGCAGCAGCAGCAGCAGCAGCAGCCAAGGAACTCTTACATCCAAGAACAGGTGAGCGCCGCAACCAACCGACCCACTTCGCCAATCCAGCGGAATCCACCGCGGAGATTCAAATGCTCGACAGCCCGAAACCCCCCCGCAATTCCACGCTGCATGCGCCGTACTCAAATTGCGCCTTCCCCCGTCCTGACCGGTACTTAACCCTGCACCGCTTCCGCTTCCCTACAACTTGCATTCAAAGCTTCGATGAAGTACTCTGCCTCGCTCCACGCTGCACTTTGGCTTAGGATGCTTCGGCGATGCCTAAAGCAATTCTTCCTCCCTCCTGCCCGACGGCCACCGCAAACATGATCTCCTGCAAATTCAAGCCTATGCATGCAACATAGTATTTGCTGGGAACTCGTATCGAGCTGGCGCGCTTACGGATGCCCTGATTCCCCTACGACCTACTCACTTCGCTGGTAATTATGCACACAAGCGAGCGCACACGCATCGATAGCTCCATATTGATTTATGCTTTACGCGCGCTGCGCTACATGCCAGTCACCAGACTTGACACCGCACCGGTACTCTCGCCTCACCCCGCTGCCAATCTGACACGCTGCCCGCCCTTCTCTCGCACCCGTACGTGCCTCAGGCCAACGCCCAAGTCCACCGAGCCCCCAGCTCAAGCAACATCAACTCCGAACTACGCAGCGTAAGTTCTGACGCGTCACCGTTCATACGCACATGACTAAGGACCAGGGGCTGGGTTGGGCTTGGGTTTGGGTAGACGGCTTGCTACCCAACGGGCTTCGGGGATGGGAACTTGCACTTGCACGCTTTTGCAGAACTCACCTGATGAGACCCTTGGCACGGTCGAAACGCGTCGTGAGAGCCTTGCCTTACTGCATTATAGTGCGAATGCGGTGTTGGGAACTCGGACCCATCCCTTAGGGCGTGCGTGCGTTTCTGTCCTTACTCCTAGCCTGCCTTTTGCTCACGCGTGCTTCGGCACGCACTGGTCCTCCTACCGTGTCTTTTGGGGAACCTACGTTTGTGCCCATTCCACCGCACTGACCCTTCCACCTACGCCAACTCTTACGCTTGCATCACACGGCTCTCCAACACCACTTACAGCAGCACATACCCTCTTCGCGCTTGGTCACGACTGATGTCAGTCTGTGGCTGGGTTGTCGCATGGGGCTTGGCTTGCCAAGCCCGGAGGAGTTTTGCATACTGAGGGCAAACTTGCACGCCACCTGGGTACTGACGTTTACCGTTTTTCGCCTTACGCACTTGTCATGTCTTGACACGAAAGCAACCTGGCTGTGAGGTTCGGTCAACATCGGAATGGTGTTGGTGCGTGACTTCTTTGGTTACCCAGGGGTGCACGGTTCCGTGTTGCTCGACTGTGGTGGGATGCGGTGGTGACGGTCGCAGTACCGAAGCCCGCTATGCGCCCACTAACCACTTTCGCGCTCACGAACCACACTTGAGGCATTGGCTCTGCGAGTTGGTGGCGGTGATGGGCACAGCCCTGATCCCATTATACTCTCGCATCCTGTCTCCATATTTTCCACGAACTATACGAACTGTCCACGTTTACACGAACACGGGATGAACGCACCCATGGCCCACCGCCGGCACACGGTGACCATGGTGTGTTGCTTCATTGCCACACCCACCGCGGGAATGCCGCCTACCCAGGGCTTCCCACTGCGCGCCTACCGACTTTACTCCGCACTGACCCTCAACAGACCTAAACACCCTCCGTTACTCGACAACACGGTTGGCACATCCCCTGCCAGCCACGTTGTCACACGTTCACACGTAAGCATATGCTGTACACGTCTCCCTCCGTTTTTTACGCCTTACTAACAACGATACCGTATGCTCCCAAAGTGGTGCGGTGCTGTGCCGTAAGGCAGCAGCACCAGCTACCTTGGGGTAATGGTAACTGCGCCTTACTGGCTTAATGCACCGGGATTTTCTGCGCTATGGTGGGGTAGCGTAGCAGCAGCAGCAGCAGCAGCCAAGGAACTCTTACATCCAAGAACAGGTGAGCGCCGCAACCAACCGACCCACTTCGCCAATCCAGCGGAATCCACCGCGGAGATTCAAATGCTCGACAGCCCGAAACCCCCCCGCAATTCCACGCTGCATGCGCCGTACTCAAATTGCGCCTTCCCCCGTCCTGACCGGTACTTAACCCTGCACCGCTTCCGCTTCCCTACAACTTGCATTCAAAGCTTCGATGAAGTACTCTGCCTCGCTCCACGCTGCACTTTGGCTTAGGATGCTTCGGCGATGCCTAAAGCAATTCTTCCTCCCTCCTGCCCGACGGCCACCGCAAACATGATCTCCTGCAAATTCAAGCCTATGCATGCAACATAGTATTTGCTGGGAACTCGTATCGAGCTGGCGCGCTTACGGATGCCCTGATTCCCCTACGACCTACTCACTTCGCTGGTAATTATGCACACAAGCGAGCGCACACGCATCGATAGCTCCATATTGATTTATGCTTTACGCGCGCTGCGCTACATGCCAGTCACCAGACTTGACACCGCACCGGTACTCTCGCCTCACCCCGCTGCCAATCTGACACGCTGCCCGCCCTTCTCTCGCACCCGTACGTGCCTCAGGCCAACGCCCAAGTCCACCGAGCCCCCAGCTCAAGCAACATCAACTCCGAACTACGCAGCGTAAGTTCTGACGCGTCACCGTTCATACGCACATGACTAAGGACCAGGGGCTGGGTTGGGCTTGGGTTTGGGTAGACGGCTTGCTACCCAACGGGCTTCGGGGATGGGAACTTGCACTTGCACGCTTTTGCAGAACTCACCTGATGAGACCCTTGGCACGGTCGAAACGCGTCGTGAGAGCCTTGCCTTACTGCATTATAGTGCGAATGCGGTGTTGGGAACTCGGACCCATCCCTTAGGGCGTGCGTGCGTTTCTGTCCTTACTCCTAGCCTGCCTTTTGCTCACGCGTGCTTCGGCACGCACTGGTCCTCCTACCGTGTCTTTTGGGGAACCTACGTTTGTGCCCATTCCACCGCACTGACCCTTCCACCTACGCCAACTCTTACGCTTGCATCACACGGCTCTCCAACACCACTTACAGCAGCAGCAGTGGCAGGACCGGATAGGCGGCAGCTTGGGCCGTCGCGCCGATGGCGACAGCAGCTCAGGCGACGACACGGCGACCACAACGGCGATGGCCAGCGGCGAGGACAGGCTCCTGGCGGTGCTGAGTCGGGAGGCCGCGGCGCGCGCCGCCGCCGGCGGCCTGAGCGGCGGCGCGGCGGCGGAGCTGCTGGCGGCGGCGGCGGGTCTCGGGCTGCGCGGCGATGCCGAGCTGCTGGCGGCGCTGACGGCGGCGGCGCGGCGGGATGCGGCGGCGCTGGTGTCGCAGCGGCCGGACCAGCTGTCACAGCTGCTGGTGGCGTGCGCCAAGTTAGGACACGTTGATGAAGCGCTGTTGGAGTCCGTGGGGGCGGCGCTGGCGGCTGACCCTCGACTGCGGCTCTCCTCGACATCGGCGTTGGTGGCGCCGGCGGCACCGGCGGCTGCAGCGCACACTGGGGCGGATGCGGCTACAGCTGTGGGTGCATGGGCCGGTGCCGGCCGCGGCGTCTACCCGGTCCGTAGCCTGGCCGTGAGCGTGTGGGCGGCGGCATGCCTGGGGCGGCCGTGTCCCACGGGCCTGTTTGGCCCGGAGGTGGCGGCGGCGCTGGCAGCAGCGTTGCGGCCGCCGCCGGAGGATGAGCCTGAAACCACCTTCAACAGCGGACAAGGCGGCGAGGCGCAGCAGCAGGAGCTGCGGCCGCACGAGGCGGCGAACGTCATGTGGGCGTTTGCGCGGCAGGGCGCGCCGCAGCCGGAGCTGGGGGCGGCTGCGCTGCAGGCAGCGCTGCGTTGGCAGCAGCTGGGCCAGCTGCCGCGGCGGTGCCTGATTAAAATACTGGCGGCGGCGGCGGCGCTCGGGCACGTGCCTGCCCCGCCAGGGCCTGCAGGGGCAGCGGCTGCCAAAGGCGGCGGCGGCGCTGGTGGTGGTGGTGGTGGCGGCGGCGGCCGAGGCAAGGAGCAGGCGGCGGCGGAGGAGAAGGAGGGGGGAGAGCAGAAGGCGTTGTTGGCACTGGCGCGAAGACTGGCAAAGGTGCGTGGTTGTATTATGAACGACCCCACCTATCTGAGTGTGCATTTCATTTCTACGTCACAGGCCAACCACAAATGCAGCTAACACAGTATTTATAACGACATTCCGTACAGGCGGTGGCTGAGGGCGCCGAGCGGCTGCCCCCGGCCGAGCTGGCGGCGGCGGCTGAGGCCCTGGTGCCGTACTGCGCCCCCGGGGCGGCCCTGCATGACGAGTACGGCAGTGCCGTACTGCGCGGCCTGGTGGCGGCGGGGCGGCAGCATGTGGGCGACCTCAGGTGGGTGGGGTCTTGCAGGGGCTTGGGTTGGGTTTGCATTGCAGCGGTGTGTGTATTGCGCTACAAGCTCGCGTGTGCACTCCCGGGCGGCCCTCCGCAGCAGCTCGGCCTGGTCGAGTCATTCCTCAGTCCTACACCATTTACACCGCTGGCCGTGCTGTTCTCCACCTGTCACCCATCATCACACCAGCTGCTGCTTTGCCTGCTGATGCAAGCTACCTCCTCAGCTGCTCGCCGTCCCCTTCTACAACCCTGCACTTCCTCCTCCCGGACCACAGGCCCGACGCCTGCGTGTCGCTGCTGTGCGCGCTGAGCCGCCTGGCGCCCGCCGGCAGCCCCTCCTCCCTGTCCTCAGCCCTGGACCCACGCCTGATGTCGCGGCTGCAGCAGCGGCTGGCGCCCAGCGTGTCGGCGGGTCGCCTGGCGGCGCCGCAGCTGGCGGCGCTCCTGCAGGCGCTAGCGGAGCTAGGGGCGCGCAGCGCGCCGCTACTGCCAGCGCTGGAGCAGCAGCTGCTGCGGCAGTGTAGTGCGGCGGCAGAGCCGCAGGCTGGAGCCGACAACACTGGCTGTAGCAGTGGCAGCAGTAGCGGGCTGAGCGGGGGCCAGCTGGTGGCGACGTTGTTGGCGCTGGGAGAGCTGCAGCGGCGAGGGGCCGTTTCGGAGCTATTCAGGTGCGGGGGCAGCTGCGCGCAAAAGCTGGGGACGGACATGTGTTTGTGTATTCGGTGTGTATGGCGTGTGTGTGGGAGGGGGCATATGTGTGTGTGTGTTTGCGGTGTGTACCGTATTGTGTGTATGTGCGCCTGCCTGGGTCTGTAGATTGCATCCCAAATGCGTTCAAGCCACTGACTGAGCTAGCGTCCAGACAGAGCGCCGGCTCAATTTCGGGACTCATTCGCTAAACCTCATTCATACCCACTGATGTGAGCTTCTGACGTCGCGATACGACAACACAGGCTGACGTCTTCACAGCTTACAGCTGACCTGCGCCAAGTCACCAGCCGCGGCGGTAGCAGTCCCGGCAGCAGCATTAGCGGCAGTAGCAGCGGCAGTAGCGCCGTGTCTGCGCAGGACCTGTCAAAGCTTCTGCGGCTGCTGGGAAGCACCGTGGTGTCCCGGCAGCGCGAGGAGCAGCAGCGCCAGCCCGGGCCCCAGCCTCAACCCCAGCAGCGGTGGGGCAAGCGCGCGGCGCCGTCGGGTCGAAGGGGGACTGCCGCTGATGCCGATTCCGGCGCCAGTGCCGCGGCGGCGGCGGCGCTGGCTGATGGTGTGTTGGGACCCGGTCGTCAGATCTTCCTTGATGCGGCTTGGTCGGCTCTGAGTGAGCACCGACGCGTGGCTGGCAAAAAATGTCGCAGTGGTGGTGCGGCCGGCAGTAGCACCGCCGGGAGCGGCAGTAGCAGCAGCAGTAGTAGCAGTGGCAGTAGCAGCCGGCAGCGGCTGCTAGAGGAGCTGACACCCACGCAGCTGGTGGACGCGGTGTGGGGGCTGGCGGCGTGTCGGTACGACAACACTGACGCCTATGACACGGTACGACAGACGTGTTGGGCAGCCAGTGGTGTATGCATCCGAATGCTCCCTAGCAGCCCCTGCTGACGCCTGCCTGACTTCGAGCCCGGTCCTGCCCTGTCTGTCCTGTCCACCTTCTAACCGCTTGCTCCATCCGCCCACCTTTCCGCCTCTCGACACGCGCAGCTGTGCACCCGGCTGCATGGGCGCGTCAAGCACCTGCCGGGCTGGTCGCTATCCCGCCTGGCCGCCGCCCTGCACACCGCACCGCACCCTCCGCCCGGCCACCCGGCCGCGCCGCCGCCGCCGTCATCCGCGCCGGCGGCCGCAGCTGCAGATGAGGAGGAACTGTACCAGGGCGCGCCGCCGTCCACTGCCAGTGGCAAGAAGGCCTCTGCTCGCAGCGACAGCAGCAACAACAACAGCGCGACCACCGGTACGGCCAACAAACAAGGCTCCAGCGACAAGGATGCGCAGGCGTCACGAACCCCTGCCGCCACCGACGGCAGTAGCACCCCGCCAGCTGCCACGCAGCTGTCCCGCCATCCCGAAATGATGGAACGGTTGGCCAAGTACGGCACCAAGGAGGTGGCGGGCGCCGGCAGTAGCTTCCGACCCGAGGCTGTAGCACAGCTGGCGGGCGTTTTTGCGGCGGAGCCGTGCGGCAGGCAGTACGGCGGTTTGTTTCTAGCGGCGTCATACACTGCCCGTCGCTGGCTGCTACAGCTGCGGCAGCGGGCTGAGGAGGAGGCGGCGGGCGGCGGCCGGGCGGCGGCGGCGGCCGCACGCAGGCGTGCGCAGGAGCGGGAGCGGGCTGGCGAGGACGAGGATGGCGGGCGGGGCGGCGGCGAGGAGGACGGGGAGGGCGCGGCGGCGCGGGAGCTGCGGCAGGCGGCGACGCGGGTTGCGGCGGCATGTGAGGCGGCCGGATACTCCGTGGATGAGGTGCTGGAGCCGGAGCTGCTACAGCCCCCCAGCAGCCCCAGTGGCAGTAGCAGGCGCCGAGGCGGCAACAGCAGCGTACCCGCCAGGGGCAGGGACGGCTGGTCCGATGCAGACGAGTCTTCATGGCGGCCTGCCGCCACCGGCGGCTCCAGCTACGGCCGCAGCAGTAGCAGCCGCGCCCCATCAGCGCCGGGACGCGGCCAGCGCTCCGGCGGCGAGGCGGGCTTCGACGGCAGCGGCGGCGGCGGCGGCCGTGCGGCGGGGCCACCAGGCAGGCGTGGCAGAGTGCGCCGCTTTGGTGACGACGAGTGGAGTGATGGTGAGGAGGAGGAGGCCGTGGGGGAGAGTGAGGGCAGGCGAATGCCGGGTGCCCGGGCGGCGGTGAGGCGCGGAGGAGGGCGGCATCCCCGTGAGGCGCACTGGGCAGGCGAGGTCGAGCCCAGGACTGGGGCCGGGGCCGGGGCCAGGAGGGGCGACGCGGGCGCCGACAGGCGCCGACGTGCCGGTGGCGCAACATTTGATACGGAGGAGTTCGGGAGCGGCGACGGCCACCGGGAGAGGTCGCCGCGGGGGCACCGGCCAAGTGCAGCGGGCTCGCGGCCGCGGCGGAGCGTAGGAGGGGAGGACATGGAGTGGTTCGGTCGCTGAATTACCTGGCCGTGGCGTGTTACTGTGTAAGCTTGGAACTGCTCGCAATGGCCACTGCGTATGACTTCGCGTTTCGGCCACCGCTAGCGTGCACTCGCTTTACCACCCCTTTCAGCAATTGTAGACCAGGCCGGTCGCTGCTGGTACATCATAACACCCGAAGATGTAGCCGGACGTTTGTAAGCGGTTCTGGGGCCTCTTCGCGAGGCGCGTGCGGGGACGACGAGTCAACTTCGTGGCTGCCGGCGAGCCCGCGGGTGGGTGGTCAGGGTAACAAGACTAAATATGTCACGTCATACAAATGAAGCGCTCCACTAGGGCGTCCCTGAGGTCAGCTTGAGGAGTGCTTGCTGCATTCCGCAATTCCCTTGCGCGCCATGCCCAAATCGCGCGGGCAGGGTTTCGCTTCGTACACAAGGACATTGCTGTCCTTGGAACCCCTGACAGACAGCCTCCGATCTCCCAGGTATCAGCCTGCACCCAGCAGCATCACCAGCACCAGCAAGTGCACCAGCAGCAGCGTCACCAGCAACCCCCGCGGGTCAACAACCACGAGACCACGCACCTGCCGCCCCGCCCGCGGCGATGGCTCCGATGCCTAGCGCCCCGCCGGTGCCGGAGGCCCAGCGCCCAGACCTACTCTCAACAGCTACCTTCCAAGCGCCGCAACCGCCGCAACTGCCGCCGCCGCCGCAACCGCCGCCGCCGCAACCGCCGCCGCCGCCGCGGCTCCTCGGCTTCAGCGATCACTTGTACGATTCGCTGCTCCGGCCGGCAGTGGAGGCGGCTGAGGCGCAGTGGGTGGCGGGCGGCGACCGGAGCCTGTTCAGGCGGCACCGGGGCCTGCAGCTGGAGGCGAGGCGGCAGCAGCGTCACCAGCAGCTGCGGGCCAGGCAGCAGGCGCAACAGGGGCAACAGGCGCAGGGGCTGGGGCAGGAACATGGGCTGCAACAGCAACCGACAAGGCAGGCAGGGCAGCCAGGGCAGCCAGGGCAGGAGGGCGGGACGCGAACAGCAGGGGCCAGCTGGCACCAGCACCCGCACCAGTACCCGCACCCGCACCTGCACTCGGATCAGCAGCGACACCAGGTCAGTGGTGGCGGGTTGTTACCGCCGTACCCGCCGCCGCCCCAGCCCCCGCCACCGCCACTCCTGCGGGACTGGCAGCAGCAGCAGCAGCACCACCACCACCACCACGTGAGTGGGGCTCGGGAGGTACGGCACCTGTGTGGGCGGTACCTCCTGGGCCGATGCACCCAGTGCTGCCAGGGCCCGCGGTGAAGGGTTGAAGCCTTGTAGGGGTCAGTGACTCAGTGGTGAATGACAAAGAGTGCGCACAGGGACAGCCCGTGGGGACAGCCTGAACTAGCAGGCCGATCAACACCCCGTCAAGGATGATGCGCAGGCGTGCCACAACGGCCTTGTTTGCGGCAAATTTTGTTGGTGTGCGCATCTGGCCGGCCCCTGCAGGTGCCCACGGAAATCCCCACGGCCACGGCGCGGCCCCCAACCCTTCCCGTAAGTGGCTTCCACGCCTTCGGCGCCGCACCGGCAGCACCACCTCACACACTAGCCGGCGGCGGCTTGCCGGCAAGAGCAGCAGCAGCTGGGCCGCACCTGCCGCAGGTCTTAGCTCCATGGCATCCTACCGCTTCCACGGCCACCACAGACGATTCCTCCCCCAGCCACCAGCATGATGACCATAATTACACTCCACAGCTTCACCCGCATAAACACCAACACCAGCGCCACCAGCACCAGCACAGTCAACAACAACAGCCAGAAGGGGGCGAGATGCTGGAGAAGCTGCGGCTGGTGCTGTCGTACGAGTACGACATGCCGCTCGAGGATGTACGGCCGGATCTGGATCTGGGGCAGCTGCGGCGGCCGGCGGCGGCGGCAGGTGTCGCTGGTGCTGTTGTTGTGGGGGACGGCGCTCACGATGATGATGACCAGTCCGGGCAACAGGTGCGGGGGAGGTTGGGGGCGCACACGGAGAGGACGTCCGCACACCCTCTCTGCAAAGCGCTGCACGTCCAGCGAGTTTTGTCACCCGACTGGTTGATCATGTAGCCTCACGTATGCCATTGCTGGGACGGATGCGGTGCCTCCTTCGTACTGTTACATTACCGTGCTATGCTGCCGCCTACTGCATGCCTCCTTGGCACGACCTGTCACTGCCCCTCCACCCTCGGTTTAGTTTGGGCTGGTATCTACAACCCCCACCTCCACCTCCACCCCCACCCCAACCTCCACCGCCCACCACTTTGCCCCATGCAGGCGGTGGTGGACTGTGTGGAGCGCTCCTTCGAGATGTTCCTGCAGCTGGGCGGCGGCTGAGCCGCCCTGACTGTGGCACAGCTGGCGGCGGCGGTGCGGGGAGTCGGCGGGGACGCCTGGAGCAGGAGTGGGGCTAGCGGTGGGTCAGATAGGGGGAGTGGGCTTCGGGAGTGGGCCTAGCGGGTGAGGCGAGGGATGTGAGGGTGCCGGGCTGCGGGGGCGGAGTGGAGCTCTGGGGTGGAGGTGGGGGAGTTGAGGTGCGTGGGGGTGCTGCGGTACCCATTGGTGGGTGGGTGATACTTTCATACGCATCATGGGGACTGCGGTATTGAAGGCTACGATTCATGCATACTAGGGGGTGGGTGTTTCTCTCTGGGCCGGAGATGGTCCCTCGCGGCGTGGGTGCGGTGTGCCCCCGCTTGTCGGGTTGTCCCTTCAATTGTAATTCGCATCCATACTAATGTCTGCGTGGTCCGGGCGCTGGACTCAAGGCTGGACTGTTGGGAGATACGGTTTTTGTACACTCATACTGAAGCTTGCACTGTTGTAGGAATCGTGATACGCGACGCGCAACTCTGTATGCCGTTGTTGGGCTGTGCGTATGCGCGTCAGGAAGAGGACAGGCTGCGTAGTCCCCGGAAGAGAACATGGGAGATTGCGTGAGACTGGTCAACTGCTCGGAGGTTCTGGAACACGCCTATGATAGTGTGCGGGTTGGATGGAACTGAGCACGCGGCTGTGTTGATTGACGAGGGGCTCAGCAGCCAAGGGTATGCAGGGCTGAGGCTTGACCGGGAGTCATGTGCACAACGTCGGGCAGATTGGCGACACGGCTCCGCTTGGGCTCACCAGCGCCAATCAAGATTGGCGGTCTTTTCGCGGCCTTTGGTTGTTGAAGCGTATCTTGTGCTCAAGACTTCGCAAACACCTGCTTTACTTCCCGCATTACTGAACTTAATCAGAATGGCTAGCTTCGCCGCTTGCAAGTCTGCTGTCTCCATGCGCGGCTTCACTCCGCGCACCACTGGCCGGCCCGCGGTACCTCATCTATGCAACCGACTTTCCATAGTGGCGCGCGTTGCCAGCCCTGACATTGCGGGGCCGCCAGGCGATGGCCTTGAGTGGGAGGTGAGTCGCTTAGCTCGCTTTGCTCACCCTGGAGAAGATAAAAGCAGTTTCAGATAGTCATATCGCTTCGAGGCATATATTCACGAAAGAATTTACGCAAGGGCGTGTCCGGGCGACCGGTAGTAGAGGTCAATCAAACAACAATTGTCGCGCGCCGGGGGCTCTGCGTCCATGGCCCCGAGCAGAAGTATGTATAAGTCGTCAAATCCAGTCGTTCAGGCCGTCGTAGCTGCAGAGCCGCTACACCACGCCTTGTAGTGACGCAACACCCAGTGGCTGCCCGCTAGCACGGCGTGTTCCCCAACGGTCGCAAGCTGCCCCGCATCAAACCTTCTTTCACTCGTTGGAATTCGTTGGTTATGTTATGCCGGTTAGCCCTGCTGGCAACTCGTTGGCTGCAGCCTTCCCGGCCTGCCTCCCACCCTCCCCAACCCATCACCGCTGTCCCTCCCACACCCAGATGCCGTTCAGCGAGCGGCGCCGCCTGGAGCACGAGCTGCGCGCCGCCCGCGCCGCCTCAGAGCGGCTGCCCGCCGAGATGCGCTTCAGCCGCGAGCAGCTCTTCTACTTTGGCCCCGCCGAAATCCTCACCTACCTTCGCTACATCCTGGCCTACGAGTTCAGCGTGCCCGTGGACCTGGTCACGCCCGCCACCACGCTGGTGTCACTGGTCTCGTCGTCGTGTGGCGCCGACGGCTGCGCCGCTGATGATGACGAGGCGCTAGCGCAGGCCCAGGCGGTGGGCATGGGGCGGCTGGTGGCGGCGGTGGACACCGCCTTCCACGCCTTCTTCCCGCTGCTGGGGCAGCTGGACTGGGGCGAGGCCAGCGTGCAGGCGCTGGCGGACGCCATCTGCAACGACCTGGCGGCTGAGTGGAACTAGACGGGACAGGAGGAGGAGGAGGAGGAGGAGGGCGGCGGCAGGGGCTAGCTGTGTGTTGTGGACTCGAGAAGTATGCGGTCTTGGGTGTTGTGAAGGTCGCCAGTGGGTGGCGATGGAGGCGGCTGAGGGGTTTGCGGCGCGGCGCTTCTCCATGCGCGGGCGCGCATGGAGGCGGCGGCGGTGGCGTTTCATAGGGGCGCCCCAACCCCGAAATGAAGAATGGAGAGCGGTGTGCGCTGGTGCATGAGGGTTGAGAGGGCGGGATGTGAGGAACACGCTTGCCGCGTCTGAGGAACCGAGGCGGACAGGAGGCGCGGGCTGTGGTGCCAGCGGCTGAGCCCGCATTCCGTCGGCCAGCGAGTCGACTGGCTGCGAGAAGTGTTGTTTGGCTGAGGCCTGGACTGCGAGGCGGGTGAGGAGGGGGCGGCTGTGGCCGGTGCATGTGACAAGAGCATCAGCGGCGTGAGGAGGGTCGTTGGGCTGCGTGATTGCCTACAGGGCAAATCATCATCAGGGAAGGAGGTATCGGGCGTTTGCATACAAGTGTGTGGTCAATTCACGGAAGGGGCGGTGGCGGCGGCAAAGGTGGGGGCATGCAGCTGCCTTGCGTCGTCACAGCCACAGTATTTATGTTCGGGTCCCAACCACGCCACAGGTTGGTGTTGTGTGTTTGCATATCTGGTGGTGGTTGAGCGTTACGTTGTCACGTCGTGGAGCCGCTGCGTATGTATGACGTGCGAAGCGCGGCGGAGTCGGAACACCGACCACGCGCGCGCTTCATGTAGTATGAAACTGTAGACGTCTGACATGGACCCCGCGCACTCTTGGCTTTGCCAGTAGCCAGCGCGATTGACGCCGGGAAATCGCATTGATTGTTGGTGAGTGGTGCATCTACGTGAATAGAGTTACTGTACATCGGCGATGACATCCGGGCGTTGGGTGGTGAGGCGGACGGTGTGTTGAGGCCTAGCCTGTAGGCAGATGTGACATGAGAGGTCCGCACTCGGGCTGGTACTGGAGCGAGACAGCCGCATACATGCATGGCATGAGCGTGCCGATGGAGGGACTCAGATACTGAAACATTTCATGAAAGATGATGGAAGCGGATGGGCCATTGGTTTGTGAGGTAGCAGGTGCTCCGTGTGTACTCATGCGGTACACTGCAAACGTACAGGTGTAACACAGACCTGCCTGCAAAGCCCGTCTCGCCGTCCTGCATCCCGCGAGTGTTCTTATGGCAACAGGCCACCACGGCTCCGGTACCAATGCGTGTTGTTCACAACGCGCATTCCTCTCCAGCCATTGTACGAAACGTACTACGGTATCATAGTAGTTTCATCCGTGGTCACCAGCTCTCACTTGCGCGTTTAACATCACCATTTCATTGAATCCGGCTGAGTTTAATCGTGCTGTCTGCAAGCCTTCACCAGCTTTTATCTCCATTACCGCCCGCACAGGCTTCCCCGCATGCACGCAGGAACCTTGCAACTGAATGCACACCTGCAAACCTTCCACCAGTGCGCCCGGAGCGTGAGGAACGCGCGTCAGCAAACTTCCAGCCAGCCAGCAACTCGTCGGTACAGTAACTCCGGCGTTCGACCAGCCGCGCACTCTTGCCCTGCCGCTGCTAATTGTATGCCATTTGTTGGGTTCTGGGAATCAGCTGCACCCTACGGGACTTTATCAACTTGCCTTGCCACTGTCCCATCACACATCCACCAGTGCGCCAGTGCACCTGCACCTGCACCTAGTCCCTCCCTCCTCTTAAGTCTCTAACGCCCCTCTGCGCCCGCCCCTGCTGGCGCCGCCGCCACCGCCGCCGCCGCCAGCTGTATGTCCACCCCCAGCGCCCGCGGCAGCTGCAGCGCCGCCACCATGACGGGCACCAGCAGCAGCGTGCCGCCCACCGTCACCGCACACACCTGCACACAGCAGCCGGCAGCAGCGGTAGCGGTAGAAGTGGGAGCAGCACCAGCGGCAGCAGCAGTGGAGCGGGCATGTGTTGTAGGGAGGGGAGCAGCGTGAAGGCGCGGGGTGGGTGTGTTGTGCGGAGGGGCGCAGGGGTCGGCACCTCAGGACGGGTGGTGTGATGGAGGCAGATGCTGCTGATGAGTATACAAGAGGGGCACCAACCCGCCAGCCGGGCTTCGAACCGCGCCACCCACCACATCTGCGCCGTGGCCGTAGTGGGCGGCGATGACGAATGTGGTGGTGGCCTGCAGCAGTGCAGCGCATTGACGCCGGTGCATTGATGCCGACACACCGCGCACACAGACATAGAAACAGACGCAGACAGGGCATGCTCTCAGCACAGGCGGGCACCACGTGAGAAGAGACGTGGCCAGCGACTGGACACGTGCAAACCATTACCCGCAGCATGAAGGCGCACACACCCACACGCTGGCGCAATTTTGTTTCCCTCAAACAGACACAGCTCGGGTGTCGGCCCTCTGCCCATTTCTCGACATCGCCCGCTCGCCCACACAGCCCCACCCGCTCGCCCCTCGCACCGTGGGGCACAGCGCCAGCAGCGTCAGCGCCATGACGGCGGGCGTGGGCAGCCCCAGCGCCAGCCCGCAGGCGGCCTGCAGCGCCGGCAGCACCAGCACCTTGAGGCACAGCAGCAGGCCGGCCTGGGTGCGGGGGGGGGTGTGGGCGGGTGGGGAGGGTTGTAAACTAAACCAAACCAAGCCAAACAAGCGGAGCACAGGCAGAGGGGGGAGGGTTGTTTGGGGTGGGGCTTTTGGGGGAGTGGGGTGGGGTAGGGCGTGCAAGAGTAGTGGCAGGCGCAGGGCAGCGCTCAGTGGCCAGGAAGCTACATGAGGTTGTTGCGGCACGTGCCCCGCACGCAGCCCCATGCACACGAGTCGCCACGCCTCGTTGCTCCTCGCGAACGCCCCGCAGTCCCCTCCACCGGTTCCCCCTCCCACGCACCCTCTTCAGCACTGCGGACGGCAGCCTCTTGCCGTACATCCACACACCGATGCTACAGGGAGGACAGAATAGGATACGAAGGATCGCAGTGGGGGACAGACGGGAGCGGGCAGGGAGGTGTGGAGGTGAGCAGCACATGCGGCAGGACCAACACAGAGTTATCCCCCGCCCTCCCGCAACGTCAGCACCATATCCTGATAACCTCCCGCGCGTCTTTGCACCTTACGCTTATTACTGATAAGGCCCCCCCCTCTCTCCAATCGTACCCACCTGACTAGCGACACGGGGATGGCGGTGCCGGCGAACCAGTGCAGCAGCTCTGCGATGAAACCCAGGCCCTCCACATAGGCGGGGCTACACGGTAGACAGGAAGGCAGCAGATGAGCAGGTGACAGGTGGCAGGCAGTCAGCAACAGGAAGCGGCACAGCGTTGAGAGCCAGGGAGTTCGGGCGTGCGAGCGGTAATGGTATGGGGCGGTGCGGAGGCCAAGCGCAGCGAGGATGTGTGTCTGTGACCAGCAACGGCTCGGCCTCTAACTCCGTCTGTCTCTGCTGCTATCACTCAACCTCTTTCTCTCCCACCTTTCTGGATCCAGAAAGCGCCGTAATCCGGACAGGTTGGCGATCAGCGACACCAACAGCGACCACAGCAGCGGGTTCTGTTTGCAAGGAGGGGGGCGAGACACACGCACGTGTGCACACGTGCAGATGCCGTAACTACTAGAAAGGCAGGCGGCGGGTGTGTTTGGGGGCGGCTGTAAGTTTACGCACGTGCGCGCACACCCAACCACGCACCTTGCCCACCGTCCGCAGTACCGTCAGCAGCTGGGCCTGGGCAGCCACAGTGGCGCCACTGCCCTCCGCCGCCGCATCGCCACCACCATCACCACGACCACCCGCACCACCACCCGCACCACCGCCTTCCAGCCCGGCACCCCCAGCCAGGCTCCGACAGCCGCCGTCACTCCGCAGCGGCGCCGCGTCATCAGCAGCGCCAATGCCGGTGGCTGCAGCAGTGGCTGTAGCTTTGTTCACCACAGCGGTTGCGTCGCCGGCACCTCTGCGTCCCGCGTCCGCGTCCGTGTCGGTGTCCGGGTCCGTGTCTGGAGGGCAGGGCCCCGCCGGTGCGCCCGCGGCGGCGTCCCCCTCACGGCGCCTCGCTACCACACCCCTACCATGGTGCACATCAGTCGCAGTGGGGCCGCCGCCAGCGGCACCACCACCACCACCATAGCTGCCGACGGTGCCGCTGCTGCGGTTGACGGCAGGTGTGGTGGCGGCTGCGGCTGGCTCCAGAAGCCAGCGGTGCGGCAGTATGGGCAGGTCCACAGCCGACAGCCCACTGGTGCTCCGGCTGGGAATGGAGCACTGGGGCTCCAGCCGGTGGTGGAGGCTGCGGGAGGGGGCCCGGTGCGACCGCGGCTGCGGCTGTGAGGGTTGTGGGGGCGGCAGCGGGGCGCCGGCCGATGTCGCCCGGCCCGGCGGGGCCCCGGTCGACGGCTGGCGTGGCTGGGGGCCAAGTCGTGCGGCCGACCGGGATGGCGGCGGCAGTGAGCGCTGCCGGTCTGCAACGTTGCCGGCAGTAGCAGCCGTAGCCGTGGCCGAGTCCTCGCCAGGCAAGGCTCCGCTGAGGGCGGTGGCAAAGCCTGACAGAGCTGAAACCAGGGTGGTGGCCAGAGTGGATGACGGCTGCCGCCGCCGAGCCCGCGACGTCTGCGGCACTGCGGTGGCGGCGGCGCCGCCACCCCCGACATTGACCTGAACAGCAGCGCTGCTACTGCCGGCTGCTGCTGTCTCTACACCGCTGAGCAAAGGCGCGCCCTCCTGCCGGTCGCAGGACGGCCGCGGCCCGGCCGCAGCGCTGCTGCTGGTGCGCGGGAGCTGCGCCGCCGCCGGCGCCATTCCCGCTGCCGGCCCAGCGCTGGGAGTCGCGGCGGCGGCGGCGCCGCCGCCACGAGTGCCGCGAGGAGTGGCCTGCTGAGCACTGCCGCCGCCAGGCCGTGGCAGCGGCAGTGGCAGCGACAGTCCCGAGCCCAGTGACAGAGCGGCTGACATGGCGGCGCCAGGGGACGGCTGCGGCTGCGGCTGCGGCGGGCCCTCCGCGTCACCGTCGAAGGTGTCATAAGGCTGTGGCGGTGGCTCAGGGCCCCTGACGCTTTCAGGGCTTCCGCCGACGGTGTCATAGATATTTATGGGAAACTCGCCAGAGCTGCCCTCCGGCACAGGTGGCAAGACCGCCTCCTCGTCACCGGATGGCACAGTTGACAGCGGCGGAAGAGGCGTCGCCGCCGCCGCTGCCACGCTGCCGCCGCCGGAGCCAGCGCGCCTGGCCGCCGGGGCCTGTGGCGGCGCAGTGCCGCCACCACTGCCGTAACCAGGTGGGACAGCCGCGAGCACACTCAGGGTGGCGAAGGGCGACGCGACGGCTGAGGCAGTAGCAGCCAGCACATTGGAAACCGGCGGCGCGGCAGGCTGAGTGCTACTGCCACTGCTGTTGTTACTGCCATTGCCAACATAAGCGGCTGTAGCTGCTGTGCCACGCGGCGGCGCTTGCGGTCCATCACCGCCACGGCCTGCATCACTGCCACTAGCCGCTGCAACCAGAGCCTGGCCGGGCATTGTGAGGTCAGCGGGCGCCTCAACAGCCGCCGCCGTCGCCACCGCCGGGCGCTCTGCCACTGCCACTCCTGTCCTTGTTGCTGAGCCGCGGCAGCTGACTTCACCACTGGCATCGGCGGCGCCATCAGCGCCGCTGCCCCAAGCAGCCGCCTGACTGCCATCTCCACTGCCCACGGCGGCGGCGCCGCAACCGGCCCATTGCGCAAATGGGCTCACACGGTTACGCGCAGCGGCTGCTGCTACTGCGGCTGCAGCGGAGTTGGCGGCAGTAGCACGAAATGAAGGAGTGACCGGCGGGCTGGAGATCAGGTCGGCAGGTGTGTTGATGGCGGCAGTGGCCGTGCTGATGCTGCTGCGGCGGCTGTCAGCGCCGTCCCGCGAAGGACGCGGGGTCGCAGTCCGCCGCTGATCCGGCGCCGCAATACCGTTGTAACCTGACGACGGTCCCCGACTGAAGATCTCAATAGATGTCCGTCCGCCCCCGCCCGCGGCCGCCGCCGCACCGCCGCCGCCCGCTGCACCAGCCAGCACCTCCGAAGACGACCAGGCGGCGGCGGAGGTGCTCCGGCGCCGCCGCAGTAGCGCGCCTCCAGCACCGAGGAGGCGGCCGCCACGGCTGCTGCTACTGCCTTCGTAAGGCCCAGCAGAGCCACTAGCAGCAGTAGCAGCGGCGGTTGCAGCAGCGGTTGGAGCGTCTGCGGCATCACGTGACACCCGCGGCTGTGAGCCGGGCAGCAGCAGCGGCTGCTCCATGCCAAACAGCTGTGGTGGTTGTTGGCCGCCGTCGTCGCCGCCATTACCAGCTGCTGCCGCCTGCATTGTAGCGGTTGCGGCGGCGGCGGCGGCGCTTCTGCGGGCCTTGTGCAGCTCGAAGGTGAAGATGGCGAAGGGTACCACCCACAGCATCACCGGGATACCTGCACGTGTGTGTTTTGTATGTGTGTGTGTGTGTGTGTGTGCGTGTGTGCGTGTGCGTGTGCGTGTGCGTGTGCGTGTGCGTGTGCGTGTGCGTGTGCGTGTGCGTGTGCGTGTGCGTGTGCGTGTGCATGTGCGTGCGTGTGTGCGTGTGTGCGTGTGCGTGTGTGTGTGTGTGTGTGTGTGTGTGCGTGCGTGTGTGTCTGTATGTGTGTGCGACACAGGAGGGTAGGGCAGCAGCAGCGTTTTCAGGTTAGACACCATTTCTGACGCACACGTCCCTTGTACTTCTAGAGGCCCACTCCCGCCATGTACCAAGTGATGACCAGCTGCCCTAGCAAGCAGAAAACACTCCCGACACACACACACACACACACACACACACACACACACACACACACACAAACAGACACGCACCTGTGAGCAGCGCCAGACGCCGGCCGCCACTGCCGTACGTGGCGTCCATGATGGGCAGGCCGATCATCCCGCAGTTGTTGGCAGTCAGAAGCAGCGTCAGCAGCCCGGCCTCACGCAGCAGACCCCCGCCGCCGTCATTACTTCCGCCGCCACTGCTATCGCCGCCGCCGCCGTCAGTGCTGTCGCCTTCTGGCTGGGCGCCCAGCGAGCTGCTACAGACACTGTGTGTGCCGCCGCCGCCACTGCTGGCGCTGCCGCTACTGCCGCTGCAACCACCGTTGCTACTGCCATTGCCAGCGACTTTCTGCAAGTGACCTTGGACGTGGCTGTAGCTGTGGCCGTTCTGCACGAAGCCAGCTCCACTGAGCTTCTGCTTCTGCTGCTGCTTCGCCCCCGCCTCTTGCTTGTCTAGCGCCTGTTGGCGCCCGCGGTGCCCGCGATGGCTACAGCTGGCAGCCCCCCTCCCAGCCCGCAGCCGGGCGCGCACGAGGCAGTAGACGAGAATGCCGAGCTGCGTCAGACAGATCCACAGCACGTAGGCAGCCAGCGACCTGTCCAGCGAGGGGCCGGGGTGGCAGCGAGGCGGGGTGGGACATGCAGTGGAATGAGGGGGCGGGCCGCCGCCGGCGGGGCAGGGCACGCGCGTTCTTTAGCTTCTGCTGGCGGCGGGGGGGGGGTCCATTCATGGCTAATGGCGCCTGCCTGACAGGCTGCTGGCGGGCCGGATGGCGCGCAGCTGAATCTTTAGTGCCCGAACTCCCGTGCACACAACGACCTACTCACCCCACCCAACCGCTCACAAACGCACTAGCACGCCTCCTCTCGCTCCCTCCCTCTCTCTCCTGGTGCTTGCTTTGCTACTGTGTGTCACTTTACGGTATCCCACAAACTAGGGGAAAGAGCCCTGTCCATTTGCAAGTGGCACCCGCCGTCCACCGGAATTTCTTTGGGATTGGAATCCTTTGGAATGGACTTCCCCCCCCTACTCCATCCCACCCTCACCTCCATGCCACCCTCACCTCCACCCCACCCCTAGCCCCAGGCCACCCTCACCTCCATGCCTCGGCATCAAACAGCTGCAGCTTCACTCCGAGGTAGTAGCCGTTGAGCGAGGTGATGCCCACCCACAACACCAGCGTGTTCACCTGGGGAGGGGGTAGCAGTTCATGGGGGGGGGTGGCAACTGGGGTTGGAAGTCGGTGAAGTGCGTGCGTGTCCTCGACAAGGGCAAGTGTAGTTGTGACCAAAACGCCTAGAGGAGGGTGACTGGCGGTGTGCCCTGTGCGTGTCCACGATGCTGGCCACGTTGCCCCAGCATTTGGGGCGGGAGCAGGCGGGAGTGGCGCCAGTGGTTCCCAGCCGGCCGGCCCCTGCTGCTCCTCCCTCCCCACTCACTCACCCACGCACGGTACCTTCCTCTCTCCCACGGCACCCACCCACCTGCGGCATGTAGCGCTCCGCGTCGAGCACCCGCGCCGCCACCAGCGCCCAGCCCAGCCCTATGGCCAGCAGGATCTGCAGCCCCACATTCACCACCGGCTGCAGAGGCCAGCGGGCCATGCGGCTGGATGGGCAGCAGCAGCAGCAGCGAGGGCGGCGGCGCTAGCTACACCAGGTGATGCGCTTTGTGTTGGTGGAGTTTGGAGGAGGTAGGAGAAAGGCTGCGAGCGGTGTGACGGCTGGCAAGCTCCGCGGTGTGGTAGCTAGTCAGAAAGCCGCCGTCCGCTCAATGCTCGCTATGCCAGCTTGCAATACTGGGAGAGACGACAGCGCGAGGCCACTGATTCGGGAATTTTGGCGTCAGCAAGCGTTTGCTGCGTGGGCCCGTGGGTCGTGAGCTCCCGTAAAAACTTATGGACTGATTGACGGCTTAATTGAAGTACTGATCTGACTGGCGTGTAAAATTCAAGCATGCTGAGTAGGGTCGGCAACGCGACCATGCTCTTCCCATGCCACTCCCGCGCACCCCCCATGCCTGCAGCGCCGCCGTGGTCGGGCTGAGCTGGCCCCCCATTCCGCGGGCGCCTCCGTGTGTGTGTGTAGCCCCACAGCCAGGTCGTCGCGGCATTCATCAAGGACATTGACGGGTAGCACCGCCGGCCGCATGGGGCTGTGCCGCACCGGCGCACCAGTCCGTGGACTGTCTGCTTGCCGTCCACAAAGGGCTGTCTGCTGACCGTGCACCACGCGCTGCTGGAGTCAGGAGGCCAGAACAAGGGGCCCTTCATCATGCCAGGGAGCCACGGCATTCCAATGCCCAGCTGTCCGCTCGCATTACCTGTGCACACCGATTGCTTTGCGGGCAGTGCTATCCTGTCACTGTTGTAGTCACGTAGCTCGCTTCACATGTTCATCATATTATGTCATAAGAGAAGCATAAATCCAAGCAAGAACAATAAGAAGACCGGTACAGCCATGCAGGTGACTGCACGGGTGCATGCGGATGCAGAGCGTGTCGATGACAGTCGAGGCTCCTGAGGCCTTCTACGCATGTATACGTCGTAACTCAGTAGATTTTACGCAGCAAAATGCCTACCCTCAATATTATCACGAATGGTAAAGGCGAACCCGCTCTTGAAATGCTTCCATGTGTTTCCATGCCTTCAACTTCGCGCTTCTCAAGCCCCTGAATTTGTGCCGCTATGCGCGCAGTTGCGGGTGATCGCGTCACCACCTCAGATGTGCTGAAGGCGCTCAGCAAGGCGGTGGCCAGCTCCGTGGGCAAGCCCGAGCAGGTATGCCGGTCCAGGCGTTGCCTGGGTGGCCCCCCGGTCGTGACAAGCCCCTGCTTGTCGCGGGGGGCGCGATGCGTCAGCAGCGGTCGGTAATCACAATTCTAGCTCCATGCAGAAGGCATCGCGTCGCTGCGACGCCACGGGGCGGGGCCAGGATTGTTGCCAGGAACAGGGGGGGCACTGTGAACGGCCGCACCCCTGTCGCTCCTCCTCCCGTTTGCCCTCGTCTCCGCAGTGGGTGATGGCTTCGGTGACGACTGACAAGCCCATGATCTACGGCGGGACAGAGGAGCCCTGCGCGTTTGGCTGTGAGTCCACGACACCGGGAGGGAGCAATGGGTACTGCGATGCGTGCTTCGTCGGCCCTAGCCACCGCGCCACCGCCCCTCCGGCCACACCTGTTTGGGACCTCCGCATGTGCACACCTGCCCTTCTGCCTGCAGACCTTATGAGCATAGGGTCCATTGGAGGGGACAAGAACAAGAAGGTGCGGCCTGCGCAGCGGTACAAGCACGGGCACCGGTGGCAGGGCCTGCCACCACACACAGTCTCAAACGATCGCCAGCGCACACACGCGCACACAACCACACGCCCGACAAACTAGCAACGAGCACGGACCTGCTAGCATTGACAACTCCGGCAGCACTGGCAGCGAACGTCTGCCGCAAGCACACAACTCCGCCCGCACTCCGTTCTCCATGAACGGCCACCCTCCCATTCCACCCGCTCGATTCGCACACCTACTCGCACACCCAGCCGCACACCCACTCCCGCACCCACTCCCACAGATCTCTGCGGCCATCTGCGAGGTGCTCACAGCCAAGCTGGGCGTGCCCGCCAACCGCGTCTACATCCAGGTGAGCGCCCGCGCCGCGCCCCCGTGTTTGTGTTTGTGTTTGCATTTTGTGTGCGTGTTTGGTGTTTGTGTCGGTGTCAGTGTCGTGTGTGTTGTGTGTTGGCGCGCTCTGCAGACATCATTGCCACCTCATGCGTGAGCGCTTGGCCGGCTGCCGAGGCTTCGCCACACACGCCACATCTGTCCTGCACTCGCTTACGCGCCCACGGCTGTCGTGTCATAACGGCAGCTCACGAGGTGCCCTACCATGCCTCCCCTCCTCTTCGGCACAACCTGTGCCTGCGCTGCCCCCCGCAGTTCTCGGACGCGAAGGCCTCGGATGTGGGCTGGGACGGCTCCACCTTTGCTTAACGTGCGGGAGCAGTGCTAGCGCGTTTGAGTGCAGGGCTGAGCGCGGCGCCAGGCGCCGGGCGGACTGCACGCGTGGACTGGCGGGCTGGCGGGCAGAGCGGACAGAGCGGCTCGGCGTTGGGGTTGAAGCGGCGCGTTTCAAAGGGCTTGACAGGCCCCAAGTGAGCTCAGGGCTGTCACACAAACAGTGGCACACATGCATACACATTGTGTCGTGGGGAGGTTCCGCACGGCTGCTGGGGTTGCGAAGGGCAAACAAAGATTGAGCAAGACCGATGACGCCGATCGTGAGCAGACATACATGCTGTCTATGACTGTTGATACATACGTTGCTTACGGGTGGTGTCATACGCGGAGCGAAGGTGGCACTGCTGTGCGTGGAGGGAGGGCGTGGAGGGGGAGATGCATGAGGAGTTTGAAGTCATCTAGGGTGCCTGGTGCACCTGGGTGCACTGGGTCCAGTGAGCGGCGTCAACACTCAACACGCGCATGCAATCAACATTACATTTGAGTTGGGCGTTTGCGTGCGTTCTACGTCTTCAAGTGCCGCGCACGACGGCAAGCGTTCTTCAACGCAGTACATCCTTGTCCTGACTTGCAACCTAGCTGTGCGCCCCCAAAGCTACGCGCCTGGACGCAGCTTGCACCACCTCAGTCGAAAGACGAAATGCAAACAGTCTGTTGAATTGCTCGTTGATCCGTGCGAGAGGGCACACATCAAACGTTCTAAGTCGAGCATACCCACTAAACACGCTACAGACCCACAACTGTATCTCCATGCGTTGGCGTAATCTTATAGACTTACGGGGTCACGTACATCACCGCTGGATTAAGTGAACAGCCTCAGTCTGGAACCCGCGCCAGCCCAGCCCGCCCGGCAAGCGGCGGGACTGGGCTAACGCGTTTACCACACGCACGCGTCCACTGACCAGACCCGCCATCCGTTACTCCGTCCCCCAGTGCCAGCCAGCGCTCACAACCCCCCGCAGCAGCTAGTGTAGCAAGAGTGCGTGCTGCCTCATAAGACTCAAGTGTCAAACGCATGGTCGCTAGAAACCAACGAGCAGGTACTGCATGCAGCTACTGTTGCCGAGAAAACGCGTCACGGAATGAATAGAGTTCTTGGCACATACCCACGCCCAGTTCTCGGGGGAAGTGCCCCCACGCGCTTCCAAGCGCACCCCCTCTCACCACTGAAGCGCGCGATTGCCGATCCCCCGCCGCACAGCGCACAACTGCCGTGTGCCGCTAAATGATCATACTTCTATCATCGATGGTGCCTGCCAGGACCCGGCTCTGGCCACCCTGCCAGCTCGCCTACTTCGCACCTCTTCCTGTGTGCCAAATCTATGGCGGATCACGGACTTCACACCAGTGCCTGCCCCTCACAGCACAGGCATTGCTTCCTGCTGTTCAACACACTGCATCACGATATCGCAACGACACGTAACAAGACACGAGTGCCAAGTAAGGCGCTTTCTAGCGCCACGCCGCAAGATCCCTCGGCGCCGCATGCAGCGCGGCACCCCACTACCGTCTTCCCCTTCGCCCGGACGCAGTGCCTGCACCAGCCTGTACTCGTTCACACCTGCAGCCGCGCTAGCGCGCTTCTTCCTTGCAAATATATCCGTACTCACCCATCCCATTAACTACACCGCACAGACCGCATGCAGCCTTTACCAACCCGGACGCCTGCCGACCAATCCCGCATACGCTGCTCCGCGCTGCTCCGCGCGCACAGCACTGGAACTCATGCCTCATGCGCCCGCGCCTCACATGATGCGAGACACACTGGCCGTGCGCCCCACCAGGCCCGCCGCCGCGCCCACGCCCAGCGTCGCCGCCAGCTTGGGGTTCAGCGCCGCCAGTTTGGGCGCGCCACCTCCGCCGCCCTGCTGCTGCATCGCCTCAGCCGCCAGCGGCGAAATCGGCCGGTCGCGGTGGATGGAGCCGGGCGCGTGCGGGCCGCCGCCGCCGCCGGCACTGCCGTGCGCGCCGCTGGGGCCGGCGGCGGCGGCGGCGCTGGCGGCGGCGGCGCGGGTTGTGTTGTCGTGCTCCACGTGCGGCAGGTGCACGTGGCGGTTGGCCTGGAGCGCCTGGTGGCTGATGGCGATGGCCTTGCCGGCCGTGTAGCTCTTCATGCGGTTGGCCAGGGCACCCACTCCTAGGTCGTCGTCATCCATGCCGCCCGCCGCCGCAATGGCGCGGCTCGCCGCCTTGGCGGCGCCGCCCTTGGGCGTCACGGCGGGCAGCGCGTGGCCGCCGCCGGGGCTGGTGACTTGCGCCACGGCGGACGCCGCCGCCGCGGCGTTGATGGCCGAGCCGGCGGCGCGCAGCTGCTGCTGCGGGTGCGGGTGGTGGTGGTGGGCGGCGGCAACGGCGGAGGCGACGACGGTGGCGGGCCGCGGCGCGGGCGCGGGCGCGGGCTTGCCGCCTGAGATGAAGGGGTGCGCCAGCATCTCCTGCATGGTGGGGCGCAGCTCCGGGTCCTTCTGCAGCGCTGTGGCGATGAAGCCGCGCGCCAGCTCCGACAGGCCGAACGGGTAGCGCGGCACCTGCGGGCGACAAGTCATGTTACAGCATGACACCAGAACCCGTGGTTGTCGTGAATGCGTGTGTGCGTGCGGCTCAACACGGCCCGCACAGCCTTTAGAAAGCGCGCACCCACCCAGCCACCCACCCACCCACCCAGCCACGCGCCCACGCAGCCACCCACGCACCCACGTTCCGCACCGTCCCGCACCTGCTTGCGGATGCAGTCCTCCACGCCCTCCCGCTCCGGCGCCTCGAAGGGCGGCCGCCCCACCAGCAGCTCGTAGGCCAGCACGCCCACCGCCCAGGAGTCCACGGCGGCGGTGTAGTGCAGTCGCTCGTTGTCCTTGTTGTCAATGGGCCGGCTCTTGAAGGGGCACTCCAGCACTGCAGGCGGTGAGGGGTGGAGTCGGGGAGGAGGTACGGCAATGTGGAGGGCGGCAGAGCCGGGAAGCAGGCAGGCAGCGGTGCAGCCCTGACAGGCAGGGCACAGGTCGCGGACGGACATCGTGGAGACCCGCTCGTCCCGCTTCACCCAGTCCGGTGGCTCCTCCCCGCCCCGCCCCCCACGCCCGGGCCCCCGGACATCCGTCTGTCATACGGCAAAGCCCCTCCCTCTCAGGCTCTCAGCCCCCGGCGCTCACCCTCGGGCGCCATGTACTCCAGTGTCTGTGGGGCGGGCAGGGCGGGCGGGGACGGGAAGCAGCAAAGGGCAAGAGTGTCAATGGGTGAGTCGCCGTGCCGCCGCGTCACCATGCCCCCCAACCGGCGATCGGCATCTCCTGACATTGCTGCTGCTACTGCTGCGACAACCCGACCTCCCAACACAACCCTCTCCTATCCTACCCGAAATCCTCGCACCGCCTGCCCTGCGCCACCCGACCTCACGCCTCCCCCTCTTCACCCCCACCCAACCCCGGCGCACCCCGGCGCGCGTGACGGCCCGCTCGTCCCGCAGGTCGATGGCCAGGCCGAAGTCGCACAGCTTGAAGGTCATGTTGCGCGTGAACAGGATGTTCTCCGGCTTCAGGTCGCGGTGCAGAATGCCCTGGGCGGACGGGGAGGGGGATGTGGGTTGGCGGAATGCAGGTAGGTTGGGTGTTTAGGGTACGCAGCGTTAAGGTGGTGGCGCTCACATGCGGGGCGAGGCGCCCGCCTGCCGCACTGGCTGCGGCACCCAGCGCACCCCAGTGGCCACAGCTGCACATGCGGCGTGCAGCTGCGCCGTCCACCCAGCCGCCCAGCTGCTCCCTCCCCGCGCCCTTCCAACCTACCGGTCCAATCACTGACAGGCTGCTTCCCCTCTCTTGTCTGCGCGCAACCCACCGCCTTGCCTTGTGCTCTACCACCTCCGCTTTCACCCTTCCCGCCATGCGCCCTCCTCGCGCTCTTCTTTGGCATCCCTTGCACCTGCATCAGTCGCCATACCTGCTATCCCTCTCTTGACACATATCATCCGATGTGACACCCTCCCCCTCCCCCTCTCCCTCCCTCCCTCCCTCCCTCCCTCCCTCCCTCCCTCCCTCCCTCCCTCCCTCCTCCCTCCCCCTCGCCTCCGGCGCCCCCTCACCTGCTCGTGCAGGTACAGCAGCACTTTGAGGCAGGGCTGCAGCACCATCTCCACGGCCTGGCGCTCAGGCATGCGACCGCCGTACCTGGGGGCAGGCAGGCAGGCAGCAGCGGGCGGCAGCGGTCAGCGAGGCAGGCATGAAGGCGGCGCGTGACGGACCAGCGAGCCATGCAACCTGAACCGACCCCCGCCAACTGACCCGCACATCGTGCCCCCCCGTGTGCGATCCGCAGTGTGTGCACTTTGCCAACTAGTGCCCTAGGTTCCATCCGGAGCACCGGCCCCCAACTTCCGTCTTGAACACAAATCCGTTGACATGAATGGCTATACCCCCCCCCTGGCCGCCTGACTGAGAAACCCTGTTTAGCCCCTGACATCTGCAGCACCGCCCCCTTCCCCCGCCAATTGACCGAGAAAACTATTCAGGCACTTCCAATCCCCTCCCTGCACCCCTTGCCCTTCACCTCCTCCCTGCTTTTCCCGACCCCACCTCCCCACCATCCCCTACAGCAACGCAACCCTCTAGCCTATGCCATCGCGCCGCCGCACACCGCCCACGCCGCCGCCCGCTTCCTCCCCCCGCCCCTCCACCTTGCCCTCCCCACCCCAACCCCCCACACATGCAGATTCTGGGTCCCAGTCTTCTGGCATTGAACACTCGCCCTCCCGCCCCCCTCCCTCCCTCCTCCCACACTCCCCACACCTCCCACTCCCCAGCACGCACCTGTGCAGCAGCGTAAACAGGTCGCCGCCGTCCGCGAACTCCTGCACCATCACCACCTGGCTGTCCACCTGGAAGGCGCCGTACAGCCCGATCACATTGCCGTGCGCCAGCTTGCCGTGAAGCTGCACCTCGCTGCGGGGGCGGGGGGAACACGGGGGCAGACACGGGGCCACAGAGGTGTGTGTGTGTGGGGGGGGGGCGAGACGGGGGCGGGCAATGCTCGTTCTCAACCCAGCTACACCACGACCCCCAACCAGAGCGCCGCGAAGGTAAGGCTGTCGGTCGAGGAGGAAGGTGGCGGTGAGGCGGCGTGTGCCCTCTGGGGTCACCTGCCTCAAGGCGGCACACCCATCCAGCCATTCAACGAGGCCAGGTTTGCCTTGCTCTCCTCTTCCACCTCCTCCTCCTCCTCCTCCTCCTCCTCCTCCTCCTCCTCCCCCTGCATCCTCCTTCCCCTGCCACTCCCTCCTCCTCCCTTCTCTTCCTGCTCACCGGTAGATCTGGAACCTGTTCAGCTCGCACAGCGCCGCCATGTCGTACGCCTTGAGGCACACCAGCTCGCCGGAGCGCTTGCAGAACGCCTTGTACACGCTGGAGGCGTAGCCCTGCGGATAGGGCCGCGGGGGGGGGGGGGAAGGGTCGGGGAGCGTGTGAGAGTGTTAGGACTACAAAAGGGAAGGGGTCGACACCGTGCGTGCCGTACTGCTACCGTACTACGCATGATTCGTGATACCAGATCTCGTAGCAGTACGGTCGGTACACGCAGACGCCTGTGCCGCTGCGCGGCCGCAGCGCCGCATCACGTCACGTCACGGCTGTGGCTCCCACGTGCTAGGTGGGCAGGGCTAGCATGCTTCGTGCCTCCCCCTTTCCCCAGCCCGCCCCCAGTAGGCTGCCCCACATGCCGCAGTCCCGCCCTCCCGGGGGCTTCACCCTCCACCACCCACCTTTCCACCTCCACCCCTTCGTCTCCCCAACCTCCACTCCGCACCCACCTTGTACATCTTCTCGACCACCGCATAGTCACGGAGCGACCACTCCGCGCGCTGCATCCGCGGCGGCACCGTGGGCGACACGATGAGCACCTCATTGCCGCGCTTGGGGATGATCTGGGCAGGCGAGCAAGGGGCGAGGAGGGGGAGGTGAGGCAGCAGGTCGCACGGCTCGGCGAGGGTTGAGTCATACGGTTCTGCGAGAAAGAGGGGGCCGCACTGTTCCATCCTATATGCATGCAGAGGCTTTGCGTACACCCAGCACGCACATGTGAAGCGTCGCATGCGTAACGTGAAACGGCGGGCCGGACGACACACATGCGGTCCCCTAAAACGTGCGTGCGGGGCAAATCGCCGAGTTACAACGCACCCTGGCTTTTTGAGATAGCTCCGTGAACGACTTGGAGTGCTGCAGTGGCGATTGGCGCAGCCGGTTGAGCTCTGACTTGAGCGACATGGACTTGCTGCGTGAGGCCGGCGACACCAGCACTGCGTCTCCGCCGGCCGCTGGAGCTCCATTGGCAGTCGGAGTGCTAGGCTCCTGCGGCTCGCCCGTGGGAGAAACCTTGCCCGGCGCGAAACGCGGTGAGGTCGCTGATGTGCCGTTCGGCGAGGCGTGCGCCAGTGAGTGCTGACTCTTGCTGCGGAAGCTCGCAGGTGGTGGAGGATGTGCTGGGGGTGTCGGGCTCTTCAGTGCGTCGCCAGATGGCGACAAGGGCTTCGAGGGGGCGGGCGAGGGCGCCTTTTGAGGGGCATGTTGGGTTGTCGACGCGTTGCGCGAGCTGGATGCAGAACTGCGCTTGCTTGATGGCTTGCCCGCCTTGTCCTTCTTGAAAAGTGACTTGAACCAGCCCGCTAGTTTGCCGGCCTTGGCGGAGTCAGGGCCATTCTCCTCGCCGGGGCGCTCATCTCCACCGGCATCCTCCTCCTCCTCATACTCGTCATCATCCTGAAACTCGTCTACAATCTGCAAGCCATTGGTTGCAGACTTTCCTGACTTCTCCACGCTCTGCTGCGTCATACTAAAATGCACGTTAAAATGGGCTCGCTTCGTCGCGAGCCTCTTGGAGGCTCGCCTAGGGCTTGTTGAATTAGCGCTATCTGTGTCGGGAAGATATGTGCTTGGGGCTTGAGGGGCAATAGCGTTTGGACGCTGCCAGCACGCTATCTTTGCGAGTTGTGGTGATAGAGTAATAGTTTGCAACACGTCTATATGTATGCGCTAGCCGGTGGAGACTAAGGAGGGCTTCTCAGTTTGCCATGCACCAACTCGACATCGCGTTGCGGCACACTTTAAGCGCGGGCGGCACACTATTTATTGACGCATGCAATTGCACAGGCTCATGACCTCATGCGCATAGAAACTGGCACAGGGAGCTATCTCGACTCGGCTCACATGTTCACATGTAGGTTCAGATCCAGGAAACGCAGGGGTGAACCAGCATTGTAAGGCGACGCCTTGCATGCAAGAGTGGCTTCCATCACCAGGCGCGGGCCGTTCCGGCACAGGCTATCGATGTCATGGGCATTCTGGCATTTTGCCGACTCCGGAGTTGCAGCCCACTCGCTACCTGCAGCTGGGTTGCACTGAACAACAAGGTAACCCGTTACAAGCCTGGAGCCACCACCCCGTGCACGTACGGGCCGCCACCACCTCTGAGGAGCAGCCATGACTAATAATGCCTGCGTGCGCGCTGGTCCCAACACCATCTAGCGGCCGCGACACTAGCGGCCCCCCGACACTAGCACCCTTACGCCTACAGACTTGTGCGTCACACGCATCTGCTTCTAGCTGCCAGATTTACGCCGCTCCAGGAGCCTGTCTGTCTTCGGCCACCACAGCAAGGCCCACACGACACTACCCGGGCGCTTGTGCCTGACACTCTTGTCTCTGCCACCTCTGCGTATTTGCGCATTATACATACGGCATACGTCACAGGCATTGCACGTAATATACTAGGTCCTCGACGTAAGGAAGGCGGCGCTCAAGGGGAGCCTTTCGCTGCACGCGCAAAAGCTGGGGGAGCACGGGGAGCAGCGCTCGTCCATGCATATTTGTAGCCCGAGTCATCGCGAGTGCTGAACAGACGCCAGGACACAATACTCAGTCGCAATACGGCATTCTCTCATACGGCATAACGAAATGTATGCGCTGCATTGCAAAGCGAGCGGCGAGCACTACCGCACACAACCGCAACTCGTACTACATTGACCCTGCACCGTGTTGCCCCACGCACATACGGTGTGCATGCACGCAATGCCCTACAAACCCACACTGTCACACACGATCCGACCAGCAAGGACCGCCATGATCACCAGTCCATGCCTCTATTCCTAGTCACGTCTGTCGAACCGCTGTGGCACCTGCCTCCTGCCAACCTCCCCTACAGCAACCCCTCCCCCTTTCCCAGCGCCCTGACCACTACGACAAGAAATGTGGTTTCCACGCCACGTCTCTAGTCTGAGGCCGCAAGCGTCTACCTCATCTCCCGGACATAGCCGGGGTCGGTTCGTAAAGGCACGGCCCGCCATGCGTCCAGCCACGTCCTGCTGTCAAGCACAAGCACAGCCCCAGCAATCACCCAAACAGCAGGAAATCCTCTAGCCACAACACTCCTCACTGCTGCGGCCTACCACATACTGTGCTGTGCTATGCTTGCCAGCAAAGACCGCTAACCAGACACCAGACATTAGCTCGCAACGGCGGCGCCTCGCGCCGCCTTGGCACGGTCCCGAGCCAGGCGTTTCCACTGCTTTAGCCTCATGATGACGCCCACGATCGGCCTTACACCCTGCGAGATGATCTCCACAGTCTCCGCCGAGCCCTCCTGCACCGCCGCCGCCAACTGCGCCACGTCTGTGGAAAATGCACTGACCCCGCTCGGCAACACGCCTGGCCCATCGCGCCTGGACGCCGACGCCAACTCGGTGGCGGCGGCTGGCGGCGGCGCCGACGCCGATGCCAAGGCCTCGGAGGCTGCCGCCGACGCCGCTGCAGCTGTGGCCGCCAGTGGGGAGGAGGGGTCGCGCTCTGCTGCGTCCTCCTCCAGTGGCGGCAGCGCCGGCCGCACCATTTGGTGTCCGCGCCTCCGCATCATGGCTGCCAGCGGGTCGTCTGGGTCGGAGTCCTCGTCCTCGTCCGCCTCCGCCGCCGGCGATGGATGCGGCTGCAGCAATGCCGCGGCAGGCGCGGCGGCGGCAGCAACACCACCATTAGCACTGCCTGGACTCGTGCCGGCGATTGCGGCCGTGAGGACACTCGGGTCGCCCATCAGTCCGATCAAGTCGCCCGGGCCGGCGGCGCTGCCGGCACGCAGTAGCGCGTCACTGGTCGGGGGCATCACGACGCTGCTTTGGCGGCTGTCGCCGGAGCCGCTGGCGGCGCCCGGGCCCTCGGCGTGGTGCGGCAGCGGCGGCAGCAGATGCCGGTCGTGGCTGCCGGCGCCGCCGCTGGGCATGGACACGCGGCCGAACGGCACCTCCGCGGCGGCGGCGCAGCCACCGTTGCCACTTTTCGCACCGGGTAGGCAGTTGCTGTTGGCAGCCTTGATGTCTTGCTGCACGGAGCCGCCGGTCCGCAGCCGGGCAGAGGTCGTGCGCAGGAAGCGCGACGGCGGCGCAACCGAGGCCACCGGCCGCGGGCTGTCCACACGGCCGGTCTCGGAGTCTGATCCAGCCAGCACACCCGAAGTAGACAGGGCCTTCGATGGCAGAAGCACACCGCCGACGCCATCGCCGCCGCCTAGGTGGCCGAACGCGAGCGGCGCCGCCACGGACGTCAGCATTACCTTGTTTCGAAAGCTCGGCAGCTTCACGAACGCAGCCGCCGTCGGCGTCGAGCGACCGCCTTCGCCGCAGCCTCCGCCCGCTACGGCGGCAATGGCACCCATTGCTGCACTGGAAGACGAAGGAATGCTGCCGCTAAGGTTAGGGCCCAGCGGTGGCCGGGAGATGCTGCCGGTGCCCGCGCCCGCGCCCCCGCCCGCACCGGAGTAGGATGCACGGCCGAACGGGCCTTGCCCCCTAAACGCCGGCGTTGGGGTGGTGTAGACCAGGCCGGCGGGCAGTGGCGGCAGTGGCAAGCCGCCCAATGACGTGCGGGGCGGCGGCAGCGGTGCAGGCTCCGCCGCGCAAGCCGCCTCTGCCGTCGCTGCTGCGGCGGCAGCGGCCGCCGTTGCGGCCGCAGCGGCTGTAGCCTCTGCAGAGTTGCCTGAAGCGGCTGCCGCTGTTGGCTGCACCTGATGCGACGCGCCAAAGGTCACGTCCAAGGAGCAGACCCTGCTGTGCTCGGCTGTCCCCGGTGGCGACGTCAGGGTGGCCTTTGTGCTGGTGGACACATCGGCTGAGCCGAAGGCGCCCACCGCGGCAGTGGCGGCGCCGGCGTGAGCTGCCGCCCCCGTCCTCGGGCCGGGGCGCAACAAGTCGTGTGCCCCAGACGGCGCCGGCGGCGACGACGCCATTGCCGCGATGCCGATGCTGATGTTGCTCACGCTACCGAAGCTGCCGCCGTGCGAGTGCGAACTCACCCGCTCCAAGGATTTTGTATCCAGCGGCCGCTCCGCGCCACCCTTCACGTGCTGCGCGTGCTGAGCCTGCTGAGCCTGCTCCTGGGACCGGCGCTCCAGGGCCTTTTGATGCTGTGCTGCCGGGTCCAGGTCAAAGGGGTACTGCGCGGCGTCATCGCTGCCGGCGGCAGCGGCGCCAGCCGCCCTTGGCACGGCCCGCGTGAAGCCGCCGCCGGCGCTCGCCGCTCCCACTGACACGCCCGTGCTCGTGCCCCGCACCGACGCCGGCACCGACTCTGCACCCACGCTGCTGCTGAGCCGTGCGAACGCGGATGCCGCCGCCGAGAACGACGAGTGGTCGCTGGTGCTGCCCGCCAGCGTCGACATTGCCGCAGCCGCCTCGTCTTCCACCTGCTCCGCGATGGGGTCAAACATCATGGAGCCGGGCGCGGCGGCGCGGCCCAGACCTAAGCTGCTGCCACCGGGGCTGAGAAGCATGGGATTTACCAGGGACAGAGCGGAGGGGTCGCTGCCTACGGAGCTGTAGGAAAGCATGGAGCGGCAGGAGGCCTCGCCCGGAGGGGCGCAGGCGACGCCTGGCGCCCTGTCCACATCGTCGCCGTCGTCGCCCGCGTCCTCCATGTCCTCATCCTCATCGATGAAGCCTTCCTCAAGCATGCCAGCCTGCGGGGGAGAAGTAACAAACAGGAGCAGCAGCAGCGATAAACACGTGGGTCAATTCGTCTGCGCACGCGACTCCCAGACACGCTGCACATACCGGTACACACACAACCCACTGCCCGCGATGGCCAACACCACAGCTACACCTACAGGCCACAGGCTCCTGCCACAGGCTCCTCCCACAGCCACAGCCACAGCCACGGCAGCCCCACCTTGAGCAGCTCAATGGGCACCAGCACCTCCTCATCCGAGTCGTCCTCCGAGTCGGTCTCGTTGCAGCCGCTGCAGCCGCTGCTGCGCCCGCTGCGCCGCCCGCCGCCCAGGCTGCTGCGGCTGCTGGTCCGGCGCGGCCGGGCGCCGCCGCCGCCGCCGCCGCCGCTGGCGACCCCGGCCGTGCCGCCCGCCTCGCGCCAGGACGGCCGCCGCGGGATGAGCGCATCGGAGGGCGTGACCGCCGCCGAGCGCTCCTGCAGCATGTGCTGCGCCGTCGCCCTGTGCGCCGCCGCCGCCGCCTCCGGGTGCCGCTTCGCCGCCGCATCCGCCTGCACCCTGAACACCGCCTCCTCCTCCACCTGCTCCCGCCGCTGCGCCGCCATGAACGCGCTCTCTCTGGCCCCGGCCGGCATGCCCGACGCCGCGTCGCCGGACTGCATCCGCATCATCGGCGCCGACGCAGGGGCACGGCCGGGGCTGGTGCCGACGGCAAGGCCCGCGGCAACCCCGCCGGCGCCAGCTGACGTCCTGTAATCCTGCCGCTGCCCCTGCCCCTGATCCGAGGCCATGGGCGAAGGCGGCGCGCCCAGGCGCTGCTGCTGCAGCTGCGCCGCAGCCGCGTTGGCGGCGGCGTTGACAGCGGTGGGCGAGGAGGCGTCCGACGTGACGCCCGACGACGTGGGGACGCCGCTGCGCGGCGAGCCGCCGGCGCCGCGGCCCAGCGGCGACGGCGCGACCGAGTTGCTGCGGGCTAGCGGCGACATGACGCCGGCGCTGACGCCGGCGGCGCCGCTGCTTCCGGGTGGCGAGGACGGCACGTGTAGGGCCGCCAGACAGATGGAGCCGCCGCGCAGGGGCGAGTTGCGTGTGAAAGAGGCGGGCGGCGTGAGCCCGGTGCTGGGGCCGGTGTCCATGGGTGCCATGCCGTTGGCGGAGACGGAGGAGCCTGCCGTGACCTGCGAGCCGGAGGGGCCGCGGACGCCGGGCGCGAAGAGGCCCGGCGGCGCCAGGTGGGAGGGCTGCGGCGGGTGCGGGTAGGGCAGATAGCCGCCGCCGCCGGGTATGTTGTTGGGCTGGGAGAGCGCGTGCGGCAGCGGCAGCAGCTGGCCGGTGGAGTTGGTGTGCTGCGGCGGGTGGTGGTGCGGGTGGCCGTGCGGGTGGGCGTGGCCGTGGGCGTGCAGCTGCTGTGCGCGCGCCAGGGTCTCCTGCTGGTGCAACGCCTCGCGCAGGTCCCGGAACGAGTTGCCCGCGTGGAGCGTGCCTGTGCGTGCATGTGCGTACCGTGCGGCAGTTGAGGACAGCACGTAGGGGAGGGGGAGCGCAGCGCAGTCAAAGCATGCAGCACTCGGCGTGCCTTGCCTACTGTACATCCCGCCTGCTAACAAGTAACCCACCCGACACGACCACCTCCGCAGCACGCTGTCGCGCACCTCACCCCTGCCTGCAACTAACAAGCCACCACCCCCGTAACCATGGAATCCAGCCCCCAGCATCCTCACGGCCCCCAGCACCCTCCCGGCCCCACTCACCCGAGGGCGTGTTCCAGCCGCTGCCGTTCGCGCTGCTGGCCAGCGCACCCAGCCCCGCCGCCACGCTGCCGCCCGCGCCCGCCACGCCGCCCGTGCTGCCCAACGCCGCCAGACCGCCACTGACGCTCATGCTGCCGGGCAGGCCGCCGTGCGCCGAGGTGTCGGCGTGCACCGACTCCAGGTAGTGGTGCTTGAGCAGCTCGCGCGCGGAGAGCCGGTCGGCAGGGTTGTGCGCGATGCACAGCGCGATGAACTCACGCAGCTCGGGAGAGGACACGCGCTGCAGCGAGGCTGGCGGGATGCCCTGTGTGCGTGTGTACGAGGGAGGGCGCGGGGCGGAGAGCGGGTTGTTGGGGGTGGTGGGGCGCGTTGGACTGACGCCAGCCCGCTCAGCCCGCTCAGGCGAGCGGGCTGCTTTGTCTATAAGCAGGATCCCGATGCGGCCCAAGCACTGCTGTAATCTCTTGTTCCGGCAGCGTTAGGTAACGGCATGCCAGCACCCCACGGCATGCCGGCAGCCCGCGTCCCAACGTCCAGCCACACCACGCCCGCCTCCTAACCCGCCCACCCCCAGCCCCTGATCCCCGCTCCGGCGGTCTTCACTCACCAGCGTGACCTTCTTGAATATCTGCGGCACGCTGTGGCACTCCGCGTACGGGTACTCCAGCGTGGCCAGCTCCAGAAGGCACATGCCGAAGCTGTGTGTGTGTGGGGGGGGAGGCGTTGCGTGTGTGCATGGATTGTGTGTGTGTGGCAAAGAGCACAAGGAAAACGTTGCGCAAAGACAGTGTATGCGATGCAGCAAAGCGACGGTTTACGGATGTTACCTGAAGTTACCTCGCAAACCTGCTGCGTTGAGCCGCCGGTCTTACCAACCGGAAATCGCGCAACCCCCGCTACTCTAACCTCGAGGGGGGATTAGTGTCCACACGCAAGGGTGCAAACCCATGCATGTGCTCACGGTACCGTGAGGCCCAGGCACTCCTACGATTCCTAGCTCCGCGCCGCTACTCCTGACGGCTAAGTCCAAGCTCCCGCCCAATCCTCGATGAAATTCTCACCTACGAGCGAATGTGTGTGTGTGTGTGTGTGTGTGTGTGTGTGTGTGTGTGTGTGTGTGTGTGTGTGTGTGTGTGTGTGTGTGTGTGTGTGTGTGTGTGTGTGTGTGTTTGTTTGTTAGGGACCACAGAGGTATGGCATGTGTGTATCGATGCGGGTTTACTTGATGATGGGTCGTTCGTCCTGATCAACAGCCCCCATACTCCCTCAGCCCCCTGTCGCCCCCGTGTCAACGCCACGTGTCAGGCCCCGCGCTGCACCACCCACCCACCCACCTGTAGATGTCGCAGCGCTCGTCATAGGACTCGTCGTACACCTCGGGCGCCATGAACTCGGGCGTGCTGCAGGACACACACCAACACACACGACAGCGGGAAGCGAGTGTGGGTGAGAGTGAGGGTATGGATGCGATCATGACGGAACCGGTTAGGGATGGCGGCTCCCCAGCACCCGGCGCCCGTGTAGCAGACCGCCCTAGTTTTCACCTCACAGCTCCACCCAAGCCCGTAAGACTGCTCCACACTCCGCCTTCCGCCCCGCCTCGCCTCTGCCGAGCCTCGCGCCCCTCCTCGCGCCCGCCCTGCCCCTGCTGCTGCCCCCGCCCCAGCTCTTCCTCCCCGCCTCCCGCCCCGCCCCCTTCCGCCACACTCACCCCACCACGCTCATGCCCTGCTGCTGCACCGTGGCCAGACCCAGATCGCCGATTTTGACCTCGCCAGTGGCGCTGTTGACAAAGATGTTGTCGCATTTGAGGTCGCGGTGCACGATGGGCGGCACGTGGCCGTGAAGGTACAGCAGGCCTGTACGGGGCACACGTCAGCGGTGGTTGAGGCGTACGGGGCACACACCATAGGCGATTGAGGCGGCAGTGCCGATCGGAGTCCAGCGGCGGACCGAGGTGCCAGGTCGACTGCGCCGGAGCCAACCCCTCAAGTCGCCTAGCCGCGCACACACCCAGCGCTTCCTGACGCCTCGCACACCCAGTACCGTATCCTCCGCTGTGCTCATCCCCTCCCACATCGCACAGACCACGACTGTACTTCTACAGCCGCCGCCGCCTGCTACAGCCGCCGCCGTACGCTCTCACCCTCCAGGATCTGGTGCGACCAGCGCTTGAGCACGTTCTCACTCATGTACTTGAGCTTCTTGCGGTACCTGTGCAGCGGCCAGGTGTGAAACGTGACGCGGCGCTAGATGGTGCCGTAAAAGGGCCCAGCTGTTCCCGATCCCGCCAACCCTCATGGCACCCCTGTTCGCCCTGGGGCGACATGATGACTCACTGGCGCAGATTGCCAGCCGTGAAGAGCTCCGTAATGAAGTTGCTGCGTTCAAGGAGTGGCAGAGTAGCCAGCTGATTAGTGATATGGGTTAGGCATACACCTCAGTAGCCGTAAGCCCCCGGGCTGCTGGGGCCGCAGTCGCACGCACCCCGACCCTGGCGGCGCCCAAGCCTCACATGTGTTTGTGTACGTCGTCACTCCACCACGCATGGAACCTGTGTCGGAGCACGGGTGCCATGACAGTGTGGGTTTGCATGTCGAAGTTGCCGCATTACACACGGCGCCGGCCTCAATAAGGCCCCATTCCCGTTGTCCCGCATTCCCCACCCGCTAACAGCCGCCCTCCCTTAGCACCTGCATCCCCACCAACCCGCCCCCTCACGTCATGATGTTCTTGTGCTTGAGCTTCTGCAGCACCCGGATCTCCTCGTATAGGTGCTGCCGCGCCTCCTCGTCGTGGTCCATGCCCAGCAGGTCCACCTGGCGGCGCAAGCAACAGGCGGGAGAGGAGGAGAGGAGAGGAGAAGGACAGGGGGCCAGGCAGGACCGGTAAGACGGTGGCGGCATGAGTAGGGCGCAAACCCACTCGAGTCGAAAAGAAGGTCTTGAAAAACCACCCGTGTAGCCCCAGACGCCTTGCCGCCGGACTGGGCCCCGCATGCAGCGCCGTGCCGACCCCGAGGCATCCATTCCCTGTGCCTTCCCTGTCGTGTGCCTCCGCGGCCACGCACCTGGTTCCAGGCCACCTCCGTGCCCGCCTCCGTGTCAAAGGCCTTGTAGACCCGTTTGCAGGCGCCCTTGCCGAGCAGGATGTTGTACTGCAGGGCGAGGGAGGCGCGGGGAGGAGTTCCAGGCATGACTACTTGGATCAAGGCGATGCTGAAACGGCCCGGCGTTGCACGGAACCCATAACGATGAACCCGGGCAGACACACGTGGGACACTTGGGGACAAAGCAGCTGGTGGGCGCTGGTCGTGTAGTCGGGGCGTGTTGTAACGCCAGCGGTCAAAGCGTGCGCATCGGATGCCTCCGCGCTGACGCGTCTGGTTTCCTTCCAGGGGTGCCCGTGCAGAGCACCCAAGAAGTCAGCGCCAGGTGCCAACCTGGCTTTGCAAAATCTACTAGCAGCTTCGCCTGGGCTCCTGCAAATGCAGCTGTCCCTGTGACGCACACACCGCAGGCGCTGCGCTGTCAACAGAGGACTGCCTGAGGGCACGGTTTTTCCCACCACCACCCCTCTGCACCACAATATGTAGATTCGGCTGTCAGATTGTCAAGGCGTAGTGACTGGCCAAGCTGCGGAGCACGACAACGAAACCCCGCGACTAGTGGCGAGGCATCCGTGCGCGCTATCAAGCATTTCGCCAGTTTGCGTACAGGCGCCGATAGGTTATCGAAAAAACGCTTCACGCGCTAGGTTCTGGACGTTACCACAACAGGGCAAGTTGGCCACCTCATCGGTCAAGGGTCGACCGACTCGCCGCACTCCTCACCCTGATATATCGGCCGCTTGGCGACGTCTCCACCTCCTCTGCTTCTGTGGTGGGGCCAGCCGGCCATAGCGAGGCTCCCGCAAGTGGCATTGTGACCTTGACCCTCGCCGGGCCTGTAAGTAATCGCTATAGCATAGATATTGATCCTATATGCTTCGCGATGTGTCGGGTCGGGTATGCTTTTCGTCGGAACGCTCTGGTAAACTTGTTGAGGGTGGAAAGGGCGCAGCAGTGGGCGCTAGTGTACTCATCGGGCTGAAGGCGCCCATGTCAATTCCTGAAACCTGTGCGGTGTCGCGGATTCACGGATTTTGGTTGCGATGGGCGCGATGGGTAGCAATGAATAATTCAGGCACTGCCGCAGGTATGCCGTTTAATACACCTGCTTAAATCTGTGTGAGATTAAAACGTCACTGAATTAAATTAGAGGACCACCAGCTGGCTTTGTCGCTTCAACTTATATAAGGCGAAGTCTCCGTCCAACACGCGCTCCTCAGCCCTCGTAAAATCTCTTGGGCTTAGAGGTGCTCTTATAACGCGATACTAAACTTCACCAATACACCACACCTTGGAAAGCCGCGCTGCTTGCCCCGGACGGCTCGCTGTCCGCAGTATTAGCAGCTTAACTTCGTCAATAGCTGTAGTACAAGTGTCCTATCAATACTAAAGGGGGCTCAGCCCCCAGAAAGCCTCGCCAGCAATGTCTGCTCTGCTGCCGGGCGGCACGCCCAGCTCATCGGCACGCGGCGGAGGGAGCGTGGGCAAGGACAGGCCGCATGGGAGCATCAGCATATCGGTGCCGGGCGGCGCGCGAAAAGCGAACACGGACCTGGAGTGAGTGCTGCCGGCGGGTGGGGTGGGGGGCCATGGGTGGGGGCGTGCTGGGGCAGTGTGTAGTAGCACGGGGGTTCCCGCAGTGTCCCGTTGGTCTGATGCTTAGTTGCAGGTGCTGGTAATGAACAACAAAGCGTGGCCAGCAACAGCATACAGATACACGTCCCCTTGCATGCGCGATTTGGGATGTGGTCCTGGAGATGGCGTTGCTCTCTCACCGGTACCCGCACAGCACACAAACACGCCTGGCGCTGAGCTCCTACTGCCATCCTCGTGTGTGTCGTGCTACCGGCAACTTTCCGGCGCTCTGACGCCTGCAATGCTTCACGCTGAAATAGGATACTAGCGTGCAACGAGCCAACGGTAGCCGCGCCACGTGTGTGTATGTGTGTACGTGTGTATATGCTCTCCAAGCAGGCTCCGTGAGCCCCATGGAATCGCCCCGCAGCCTCTGTCACTTGCTGCTGGTGCTTACCTGCAGGCTTTTTTACTGTCCGCCAAAGCCAGCCCATGCCTTGACAGCGACTCATGTCAGGAAACTATGTACGGCAACTGACCTCCGCCACATTCAAACTGCATGCCGCGCCCCGCTCCCTCGCGCACCGTTGCGCGTGGTGAACATGCATGGTGGTGGTCAAAGGCTACGAGGTTAAACATCGGGCGGCGGCATAGTCGTAGGTAGCAGCCCCACGCACTCAAGGCCCAATCTGCGTTCCTGCTCGTCACCCCTTGACGGCTCAGCCAGCACTTCGGCGCTACAGTGTCCGTGCCCCATTCACGGCTCAGCATCAGACCGTGCACGGTTTTGACCCTCTCCCCTTGTGCTGCTCCAACCCACTAAACCGCTAATCCGCTTATTTCTAACTGAGACTGTTGGACCCCCCCCCCTGACTTGGACTGCAAAAAACTGCCCCCACGCACACACGCGGGCGGGCGGGCGTTCGCTTCCTTTTCACACCCGCGCGCACACACACGCACACATACGCACGTCTCGATTTGGAACTGACTCCCACACCACCACCACACCCCCACCCTTCCCCTGCACAGGTTCAACCTGGGCACTAGCAAGGCGCGTGTCATGAAGCTGCTGGACGACCGCACCCCCGCGCCCTTCAAGAAGTTCTTCAGCGGCCCCCTGTACGACAGCCTGCTGAACGCCTGCCTGCTGTACTTCACAAGCCGCTTCATGCACGAGTGCGTGGGGGGAGGAAGGGGGTTTATCCCAATCCCTTGATCAACCATTTTGGGATTGGCATGAGGGGCGGAGGGGGGAGTAGGTTAGAGGAGTGGAGTGGGTGGGGAGGGATTGGGTTGGGTGGTTGGGTGGGGTTTGTGTGGGGTGGATGGGCTGCTGCGTGCGGGCAGGCGGCGAGCGGGCAAGAAGGTGCACCCGGACGCGAGGCTGAGGCTGGCGATGCTGGCGCGTGTGTGTGTGTGCAGGGAAAGGGGCACCGCGTGTGTGTGTACGGGGCACATGCAAGAGGCACTGCTGGTATGTGTGGCCTCGCATCGCCTCACCTGCTTCCCGATGTTTCCTGTGCCCCGCAGCTGGATCGTCAAGGCCATGGACAAGGCTCGCAAGATGCACATGGACGGCTACAACCCCTACGCGGTGGCGCAGAGGCTGCACGAGCTGGAGGAGGTGCGTGACTGGGGGGGAGGGCAGGGGAGGAGAGGGGAGGGGCAGGGGAGGGGAGGGGAGGAGAGGGGGGGGAGGGCAGGGGAGGAGAGGGGAGGGGAGGGCAGGGGAGGAGAGGGGAGGGGCAGGGGAGGGGAGGGGAGGAGAGGGG